>NW_028190442.1:0-108382 GCF_048542155.1 Nylanderia fulva
TATTGGTGCTTGGCGATTTTAGCAGAGGAAATATATCGTCTCCAAATCACCTGAAAAATCTTCTATTAAAGCGTGATACAGTATATATATTTTCGAATCAACTTAATTAATATTATAGCAAAATACAAATATTAGCTATATATCATGCAAATGTGTCATATGTTGTTTTTCATATACTCTGTAATCGATAATTTGAGACAATTGAATATGAATTGTGAATGAAAATCAAAATTTACCGAGCAAGAATTTTTTTGTATTTTTATTTGCGTGTCGAAAATATCGAGGAAAATATCAATTTTTGAAAATATCAATTTGAAGTTTTCACCGACAAATTCCGTACTTTTACGAAAGTACCATTTTCCTATTTCAAGAACAATGCAATTTCTTTGAATTTTAATAAATCTGTCAGGTAGTGCATTCTTGTATGAGAGAAATATAATAGAAAGAGTTTGAGTTAGAGTTTTAGGAATGTGCCATTAACATGTTATATGGTAGATCTGAGACACTCTGTATATTTCTTACGATAAGGGCTGTATGAGCAAGAAGGCGATGATTTTAATTTCTTGTTGATTTTTCTAATTTCTTACCTATTTTTGTTTATATAAAAAATAGTGATCTACTTTCAAACTCACTAAAAATCTTGCTCATTATTTGTAAAAACTGAAACTGATTGATAAATAAATTAGAAATTTTTAAATTTACAATTAGATTTTTTTCGGAGAAATGTCAATTTCATTCGTATATGTGACTTTTCTATGATAAAAATGTTATAAATTATTAATATTATATTATCAATATATCATAATTAATGTTATTATATAAAATTATTTTATATTTTATATTATACAATACATTATATATTCCCTTATGAATAAAACTACAATACGAAAAAATTACTGGTTTACTAATAATATATTATTGAAGAACTATTATTATATTAATAATTTTTTTCGATCCTTGTAGTTTTTTCGTGCAAAAACACGATATATGCGACGATGATGATGCCTATATAGAAATAGATTTCTTACTGTTGAGTCTCACTGTTGCAATTATAAAATTAAAAAAAAAAAACAAACAATATAATTATTACATATTTCGACTGATTTATTATTACATATATTGTTATGACCTATATATTAAATTACATAAACAATATTATTATAATGGTATAAGATGGAGTTGTTGAGTTAATATATAAGAATGATCGGTATTGTCTTAATATTTTTATTACGCAGTATTAAAAAGTTATTAAAATCAATTAAAGTAAGATATTTAATATATAAGTAATAACAATCTATCAAGATAATTACTTTATTAAATTCAATTGCAATATGATATCATTTATCTTAAATTTCATTTATATACCGAATCTAGAGACTTATCATATAATTTATATCTTATCTCTTGGGTCATTATATCAGTACTAACATTCACGAATGGCGAGATCATAAGATGCCAACATTCTATAAATATTACTTTTTAAGCCTGGGTCTTTGCCACGGTCATATTGGATTGTGACGTCATAGGTGAGAAAGTATACGTTGAAAATTCTTAGATGCCATTTTTAAATGAAAAGATATTTCAATGAACCACTACTTTAGATGACTTTGGCATATAATTAAAATACAGCATTTTACATACAACTGTAAAATTATCGTGCAAAAATCAGACGGACTGAATCTCACATTACAATCATTTTACAGCTGTTGATTGATTATAAAGGAAAAAGGATAGTTTTTGATGCATTTTCTCGCTTCTGACGTTACAAGGCAGAACAAAGAAGATCAAAGAACGTTAAGATTATGCTTTATTTTATTTCGAAATAGCATCTAAGAATTTTTCTAGCCCGTGTTTCCTCGTCTTTGACGTCACAAATCCAACATGGTCGGCGAGGAACCAGGAACCTTAATTCTCATTTTCGACGTTGTCTATAAATCCAACGTTAGGAAAAAAACGAGCAGTGGCGCAAAAATGCCGTAGAGATTAAAATTTCTCTCCTACAATCTCCGAATGTCGTGGATATTCAAGGGAAACCGTCGTCGTCCTCCTCGGCCATCTCCTTGGCCAACTCCAGGTCCTGTTGCTCCCTCTCCCTACGTTCCTCGGCGGATTCCAGGTCCTTCCCGTACGACTTGGGCGGGTAACGCATCGCCTTGACACTCTGATTGTGCAGGTCCAGGCAGAAGGTGATCCTCTGATGGAAGGCGAGCAGCGGCTCCTTGGTGCAGTAAATGTCCGTGGTCTCCTTGCTGCGCATGTAGCCGTTCTCCGGGTCCAGGGTGGCTTCGATCACCCCGTCGCGGATCGCCTTCGCGACGATGAACTCCGCGTCGACGCTAGAATCCAATCCTAGCTTGCGAGCTATGTCTGTGGGCGAAATGCGGGAATAGGAGAGCCCGATAGAGCGAATCGCCGTCTTGATGACGTTGTGTCGCAAGCGCAGGATCAGGGTGAACGTGTGATCGGCCCGGAACTGCGGCCCGAAGTTCTCCAGGACCTCGCCGAAGCGCTGCAGATTGCCCAGACGTACCGCCTGGGTCAGTTGAAAGTACGGAGCCAGGGCTCTCCGTAGCGCGGCCTGCCGAAATATCTGTCTCTCCGGGATGTCGCCTAAAAGAAGCTCCACGGCGACCGCAAGCTTTTGGACCGTCTGCCGGAATCCCACCGCCGTCGTCTGCGGCGCTTTGCGCATCGCTTGCACGAGATACTTGTGGGCGGCCGAGTACTCCAGCCTGGCGGCCTTTATCCTTCCTAAATGAAATAATATTCGTTAATGTTAATATTGATATGACTCAAGAAATAAGGGGCATGTTCCGATATACCCTGCCTAACTATAGTACTGAAAAACTATAGTTACATTATATTTTCAGTGGCAGCAATATCGGAACATGTCCAAGATATAAATTATATGTCTGCTAAGTCTCTAGGTACAGATATGTAAATGAAATTAAAGTTAAATGATGTCATACTACTTATCCCTCCTAGACAAAATAACATTCGTGAATGTTAGGACTGATGTAACGACTAATGAAAAGCTACGGTTTACATTATGTATATTATATTTTCAGTACTGACAGCAATATCGGGACATGTCCAAGATATAAATTAATATGCCAAATCTCTAGGTACGGGTATATAAATAAAATTGAAGCTAAACGATATCACATTGCTCTACCTAAGTAGTAAAGAAAACGAGCCCATTCATTGTTGCTAGCCGATTCGGGGAAGGTCGATTTCAGCACCAGCTTGTCCGCCTGATCGTACAGATTGTAATGCAGGTAGTTGCGCAGCAGACAATTTATCAGCACCGCCTGGCCCTCGAAGTCGTTACGCAGAGTCGCGGTGCGCAGACGTAAATGCAGGAAGCCGCGGATCCTGTCCAGCTGATTCGTCAGCTCGTAAGCGCGGGAGTGGTAGAAGTAGCACTTGGCAGCGATCAGGTCTATGGTCCTGCGATTCTGCGCCGCGATCTTCTGCACCAGCAGCTCCGAGCACTGCACCGCCTCGTTGTACTTCCTGGTGTCGATCAGCCGTATCAGTACCAGGAGGTGAACGTACGCGTCGATCTCGGGTAGGAGAGACGACGAGGAACTGCGGAACTTCTGGACGACCGTCTGACTCTCGTCCACGTCCATCGGCTCCTCCACCCAGGCGAGGAGAGCGTCGCGCTCGGCGACCGACCTGGTGTAGAAGCCGGCCACGAGGCCGCGCAGGACGACCGGGTTCAGCCGACGACGGGTGTTCGGCAAAGCGCGCAGGGCGCGCAGCACGAACCGCGGCTCCTTGTTCTGGACGGCCTTCTCGATCTGCCGGGTGTGCTCGCGGATGTCGCATAGGGTCTGCACGTCGGTGTCCTTGCGCTCGCCCGCGCCGTCTCCGTCGCCGCTCTGGGCGTCCGGGGCGGGATTCACGTCCACGTCCATCGCCTCGACGTTTTTTCCCGGTGGGTACGACCATGTTTTACGAACTGTCACCTGTCACCTGTCAGCTGTCACCTTGGGGCCGCTCGTGACGTCGACGTTCTGGATTAAATTCGACGATGTCTGGAGATGTTCCTCGAACAAATGTAACCTAATTCGTCAGTCGCATCATAATCTCGCCGATTTGTATTTCTGCAAGATCATCCGATGCTCCACGGGAGGTTAGGTTGAATCGAGCGACCTCATTGGTCCGTTCGATTTGGATGCAGTGTTCCAATTAGGGACCGGCTGTACGCGCATGCGCAAGCACGCGGCCACAGTGAAGTATCTCGTATTAGGAAAAAGAGGCACCGTCAGCCGGCTACATTAAAAATATTTTTAAAAAATTTTCAACATATTAAAAAATAAAATTATATTTAAAAAATATTTAAAATTTAATTATTTAATATATATAAATTATAATAAAGAATAGAAAAAAAGAGGATAAAGATGATATAAAATAAAACACTTTATACATAAATAAAATAAAAATCTTTAATTTGGCAAAAATTTCAAAGAATACCAACATTTATTGCAAGGATAAAGAAAACGGCCAAAAATCTTACCAATATTCATTAACAATAATAAAATTAATAAATTATAATAAGAATTGAAATAAATAAAAGTTATAATTATTAATTATAAAATTATAAATATTATATTTTATCTTAAATTTAATTATAATTTTTTTTGTTATATTATAAAAACCGAAATAATATTGTACAGTATTTAATAATTATAAAAAATTAAATTGCACAGCACTTATTAATTAGAAAAAAAATTGCATATTTCTTCTTAAATTAAAATCATTAATAAAAAAATAATAATGCATAATATTACTTATGTATCACAGATATATTAAATGATATATATATATATATATATATATATATATAGGCTGCGTTCGTAAACGTTACCCGCAGGGTATAAATGTCTCTGAACTCGTTCAGAAAGTCGAAAAATACATTATGGTGGAAAAGTTACCTTTACCCACATGCGTTTAGAAAGTTCTTGAGGAATTACCCAGGGTGCTCCTTATGTACCCTGCTCGCGACTGAGGTAGAGTTTACCCGTCATGCGCAGAAACGCACTTTTCACATTTTACACAAGAATTCCGTACCAGGGGAAAGAAACCTCTCTGTCCGTACGTGAAATAAGTGAAATTACAATAGTGTACCAAATATGTCTAATTGTAAGATATCACAATCCCAAGCTTTGTATAAAGTTATAGAAGGTGCCGATAGAAATCCAATTTTCAACGCAGAAATGTCGGAAGTTTATTTACGTGACAATAAAAGTAAGTTACAAAATATATGTTTAGAAATTTGGTACATTTATTTCGCCTTTTGTTGTGTCTTAATAGACACGACAAAGAACGAATTATGCTTAATAAATGCTTAATATCTAGTTCCTTTGTAAAAATTGCTTTGTATAATTCTCAAGTTAATTGTTAAAAAACGTTTACAAATAACATAACCTCTTTTAATTATATTTTACAGCAGGCAGAATGGCTTATATTCCTTTAACGGAATATATTATTGAAACTTTGCTCAAACCGTATGGAATAGAAATTATGTTACCCGAAAAAAATGTTGATACAGAAAATTCATCTCGCTGTTCGACATCTATCTTAGAAGAAACTGAGAACATAATATTGATACCCTTAGAAGAGAGCAATGAAAAAGTTCTGGATAAAGGAATGAAAAACTTATGGACAGATAAAAGTAGAGCAATGCTGCTACATTTGTACAAAAAGTATCAAAATGATTTTAGTTCCAATTGCATTAAAAAGGACGATATCTGGACTAAAATTGCCTGTGGTATGAAATGCGAAAGCTATAATTTTGTTGCAGCACAATGTAAAGAAAAAATGAAATACATGAAGAAAAAGTATTTTAAAAAAATGTAAAAAATGTCAGGATACCTATAAGAATCTGGCGTCGCTAATAGCCATATTGTTGCTAATAACTGTTTTTCAACTGGGACCATTGGTCTCCCAGTTCCAGTAGTATTAGTATTTTCTATTTGTGGACCAACAATAATAAGTAAACTTTGGAAAGTTTCACGCGTTATTCTAAAATTTGACTGAAATTGTTTGTCAGTGAAATGATGAATGGTTTCTTCCACATATCTTTCAATGCGTTTAGCCTTGTTTCTCTTTTTTTTTGAGCAAATAAGTGTCAATAAAATTTCAGTTTCACTATCAGATAATGATGAATCGGAATCAAATTCGTAATTGGACAAAAGTTTTTTTCCTATTGATATTGCCGTGCCAATAATTGCTTTTTCTCTGTCACTACTCATGCTTTCTTTCGTGTATAATATAGTTTGCTAAAAAAAAATTAAAATATTTTATTTTATATTTTCAAAAATACTTATTTATTTAAAATATGCAATATTTATAGTGAATAGTTCGAATATTGAATAATGAATGGTAAATATATAGTAATATTAGAAGTCGATAAGATTATTAATACTAATTGTTAATTTGTATGATTTTTTCATTTATTTCTAAATATTATATATTACTTCTTTAACGCAAATTAATTTCAATTTTATTGGTTTAACTTACTTTTTATCTTATTCTAATTCTACAAATTAAAAAAATTAAAAGTAAATTAAACTAAGATTAAATTTCATCTACATTAGAATTCTACAAATAAACATAGCGATGAAGATAATTATTCAAAATAATATGATGATAATTATATTTGTCAAATTTATATTACGCGATCGTTTTACCTCAAGATCGTTCATAAACTTTAGGTAGTCCTTGAAGATTGATGTGTCCCTACACGTTCACTGACTAGTCCCCGTCAAGTTAACCTATACCTCAGCGGGTAAGGTTTACGAACGCACCCATAATATTCTGCTATAATCCCCTATCGTTCACGATCCCGCCAAACTGCGTATATGTGCGTCACTGTATCTCTCTAGCCGCGCATGCGCAAAAGCGCACATGCGCGTACAGTCGGTCCCTAATCGGAACACTGTTTAGATGGAAGCGCGGTGAACCATCGATTGAAGTGTGGAATATAGAGCGACGACTCGACGGCGGACACGCAATTATTCCCTAGAAAGTAACTAAACAGGGAATTTGTAGGATCGCGCATCTTTGTTAATAGCTTTTTCGATGCTTTAGTTCGTAGAGAATAGAAAATATTCACCTATAGGAGAAAGGAATAGATGTTCCCTGCTTTCTATTGGTGGATTAAATTAATATTATTTTTTTAAAAATATTTTTATGGGTTATAATACGTTATATAATAAAATTATGTAAGAATAAATTATACAAAAAATATTATATAACAAAATTATTTATAAAATTAATTTAATTGAGTTATTAAATATTAAAAAGTTTAAATTTTGTGCAAGATAAAAGTATTTTGCATGAACGTAATTAAAAAAACATATTAATATAATATACTTTACATGTAGATATAAAATATTGAATTTAAAATATCTAGATTAATTAATAAATTAATTTTAAAATAGATTAATTACCAAGTTAATTTTTAAAAATATTAAATTAATTTCAAAATAGATTAATTGATAAATTAATTAAAAAGTAGAATAATTAATAAATTAATTTTAAAATAGATTAATCGAAAAATAATTATAATTACTATTAAGAAAAATGTTTCGATTCCACCATTTTTTGTCAAATTTTCTCAGCCAATCAGCAACGAGAAATCATATGGTGTCTCAACTTACACAACTTCACCACCACAGAACCAATTTGCACATATACATACATATATAAAATACACACGTATTATATATAGTATACGAAAATGGCTGCCTTGGCGCAATGTTGGCTGAATTTGAGAGAAACTTTCCGCCGCGGATTATAACGTAAGCCGTTCCTCGCGAGGGCCGTTTAATATCGTGGAATCATTTCGCGACCATGGAGAGCCGTGACAGCGAATTGGCGGGAATGTCGGTGACGGTGAAGGAGGAGCCGTCCGAGCCGAGCTCGAGGCAGGACTCGCAGCAGCCGTCCTCCCAGGACGCGGTCGAGGAAGAGGAGCGGATCGAGTGCACGACCGAGGGTCAGGAGAGTGAGATCCGCGCGTTCCTGTCCAAATGCGTCTTCTGCAACCGGGTGTTCGTCCTCGGCGACGAGCCGAAGCTGCTCGAGTGCCTGCACGCGGTCTGCGCGGCGTGTGTCAGTAATAAGCTCGGCGATCACAACACGTCGGTGGATGTGGATGTGCTGTGTATGTGTTGTATGCGCAAATTTATTGGAATCATCGCCTCTCGACGGGATATATTTATTTTTATTTATTGGAGATTTTACTCCGTTTTATTTGCCAACTGTCAAATTATGGTCAGGGAGCGAACACTGAGTCTTACTTCAGTATATGTGATTTTTTAGTTTGAATTAATGTACTATGTACGTATGATATACACACACATTAGTCTTCAAAATCCTTTATATTTATTTAATATTTATTTGAGAAGTGTCAAATTATTATTGGAGTGAACAGTTTCTTACTTCAATATGTGTAACTATTATATTTGGAATCAATGTACTGTGTACATATAATATACACACATATTAATCTTCCAATTTTTTATATTTATTTAGATTTTTAACATGTATTTGAGAATTGTCAAATTATTAATGAAGCAAACAGATTCTTATTTCAATATACAATTTTTTATTTTGAATTAAAGCACTACGTATGTATGATATGCATGTACATATTAATTTTCAATATTTTTTATATTTATCTTAATGTTTATTAATATTTATTTGAGAACTGTCAAATTATTAATGGAGCAAACAGACTTTTACTTTGATGTGTGTACTATTATTTTATTTTGCATTAATGTACTGCATATGTATAATATACACACACATTAGTCTTCAATATTTTTTATATTTATTTATTTAATATTTATTTGAAAACTGTCAAATTATTAATGAAGCAAACACAGGCTCTTACTTTGATGTATAACATTTTATTTTGAATTAATACTGTGTGTGCATATTAATTATAATTATTGTCTTTAACAACATTTTTTTATATTTTGCCTAAATATTTATTAATATTAATTTGAGAACTGTAAATTTAATAATAGAGCAAACACAGACTCTTACTTTGATGTGTAACATTATTTTATTTTGATTTAATATGCTGTATGTGTAATACACACAAATTAATTATAATTATTACCTTCTAAATTTTTCTTATTTATTTATCTTTATACTTATTAATATATTTATTTAAGAATTAAATTACTCTGCATTTGAGAATTTAAATTTTATAATAATAATATTTTAATATATTTATTTGAGAATTGCCCAAATTATTAATAAGATGAATACATAGACTTTTACTTTGATATGTAACGTTATTTTATTTTGAATTAACGTGCTGTGTATGTATAATGTACGCATATTGTAATTATTTGACAAAATTTCTTTATATTTATTTGTCTTAATATTTATTTTAGAATTGTCAAATTATTAATTGAGTGAACATCGACTCTTTATTTTGATGTGTAACATTTTATTTTGAATTAATGTGCTATATGTGTAATATACACAAATTAATTGTAATTATTGCCTTCTATACATTTTGTTTATTTATTTGTTTTAATATTTATTATATATTTATTAATAATTTATTTAAGAATTAAATTAATAAATACTTATCTGAGAATTTAAATTAATATTTATTTAAGATCTGTTAAATTATTAATTAGAGCAAACAAAGACTCTTACTTTGATATGTATATATATATATATATAACATTATTTTATGTTAAATTAATTTATTTTACGCATGCTAATTCATTGTCTTTCTTTTTTTTTGCAGTGGAAAGCAACTTGATTGTGTGTCATGTGTGTAATGTAACCAGCAAAGTGGAAAATTTGATTGAAAACAGATTTCTCTTAAAGTTATTGGAAGAAGAGAGCAACTTGGGATTGGACGATGAACCTAAAGAAATTGAAGAGGAAAAAAAATGCACCAGCTGTCACGATAATGCCACTGCCACTAGCTGGTGTGTCGAATGTGAAGAATTTATTTGTCAAAATTGTGTCATGGTAATTAAACAATTTGTATCTTAATATTTATGTATTAAACTTTGTATGCCATACAATTTAGATAAAAAAGATATGGATTCTTGAACGAGAATTTAAACCAAACTTCAATGTTTAACTTATATTAACTTATATTAGACAAAATTATTTTATTCATTAATTTTATTTTTTGATTATTTTAAGGCTCATCAAAGATTAAAGATAACCAAGGACCACACAATTAAACCCAAGGATGAAATGACGAATGACAATAGAGATAATGTCAAAAGGAGCAATAAGAAGATACCTGGATATTTATTTTGCACAATTCATAGTCACGAACAATTATCTTTATTTTGTCAAACGTGCGATAAATTAACTTGTAGAGACTGTCAACTTAGCGAGCATCGTGATCATAAATACAAATTTATTCATGAAATTGCTGCTGAAACTCGTTCCTCCATGTCTACTTTGCTTAAAGAAGTAAGGTAAGATTTATAAATATATAATAATTCCACGAAATGTCAGAGAGTTGCAGATTTACAAGACAATACGATATAATTTTCAGCTACAAACGAGTATTGTTGAAAAGCGCGATGAAAGTTATAGAGGATAGGCAAATTCTGATATTGGAGAAGAAGAAAAATCTTGTTCAAGATATTACGCAGATGGTAGTACAGTAAGTATGTTACAACCTCTCTCAGGATCTATACTTATAAAAAATCTTGAAAAACTAGTAGGTTCTCAGGAAATTTTGTTTTATTTTGAAAAATCGGGGATTTTTCATGGAATTTGATTTTTAAATTGTCTTTTTGATCATTTTTATTCTTATTTAGCACTTAAGAAACATATGTCTAATAGAGCTTTATTAAAATTTTATGTGATTTTTTTATTAATGATCTTATGTAAGTTTTATAAAAAAATTGTTCAATTTTTTAAATATTTATAATAAATTAGTACTTCTTATTTATTTTAATAAAACAAATAATTAATAATTTAACGCGAATAATAAATTTAAATAAATTAATATTTCTTAAGACGTTTATAATAAATTATGTTTTGTTTCTTATTTTTATTTTGTATTATATTTTTGCATATGTTTTTAGTGCTTAGATAGAATATATCAAATTTTGTTATCCAAATTAATTTTACAATTACTAAATCTATATTAAATGCTAGAAAAACTGCACTCTTGATAACTTTCCAATTGTATGAAAAGAAAACATTAAAAAGCATATAGAAAGGAACTTTTATAAAGCTGCATCTTGTGAAATTTTCTGATTTTACCTGAAATTTGAAATAAAAATACCGAAAATTTTCAGGTAATTTTTTTAAACAATTTTCTTAAATATATTATTTTATTCTATTTTTTTGTTTCAGATTAACGAACGCAATTAATACAAGGGGAAAACAATTGGTAATGAAATTAAACGAGGTGTGTGATCAAAAGCAGAATACTTTAAATGAGAAGAAAGTTGCTCTGGATCAGTTGTCCAAGCTTACGGATCATTGTATACTCTTTGGCACTCATGCCTTAAATAAAGGCTCAGATATGGAATTATTATATAGTAAAAAGTATACTACAATTACAGATACCTACATATATACGTATATGATGTATATAATACATAATAATAATATTATAGATCCGTTACAAATCATTTACTAAGGATAAAAAGTAAACGAGCCGATATTCCAAATCCCGAGATACCGGTAAGAATACATCTGTCCCTGGAAAAAGTACCAGATTTAATAAAAGGTTCGTGGCAAGACATGATAAAACACTTGCACGATTTTCACAATAATTTTTGATTGATTTTGCACTTATAATTGTAGTGGTATCATCTATGGGAGCGATAGTCGTCGATGGCAGAGTATATCCATCCGTATCTCCTGGAAATAATAACACAGCGTACAGTGAACCACAAGCTGAACCTAAGCAAACTACAAGTTCGAACGCTCAAGATGGTGCTATTCCAATTATCCAGCCAGGATTACCACTATCCGGAGCAACTGTACCGCAGCAATCTGCCAACGTGCAACAAAATTCCTACCAGCAACAAATGCCTCTGCATCTGTGTCAACAGCAGCAGCAGCAACAGCAGCAGCAACAACAACAACAACAGCAGCAGCAGCAGCAGCACCCGCAACAGCAAAACTACAACATGCAACAGTACACCACACCGCACAATATGCCTCCTCGATCATCGCCGCAGGCGCATCAGCCTCGCGTGCCGTACTCCGCCAGCTACAACAGCAACAACAGACTGCAACAACCCCTGGTGATGCACCAGCAACGTCCTATGGGCAACTGCCACCAGCAGCAAGTGACGTCGTCCACGCATCCCCATCAGCAGGTGCAGAACCTTGATCAGCTCGGACAGAACTCGAGTCTACGCGGCCTTCTCGCGCACAATCCTTCCCTTCCGCCGCCTCCGTATCCGTCGTACCGAGGATCCACGAATCACGTGTCGTATCGCTTGCCACCTGGGTACAGGTACACCTCGGGCGCCGGCTCCCAGAGAGGGGCAGCGGCGATGGTTCAGGTGCCCCCGCATCACGCATATCAGCAGCCGAACGCACGTCTGCCCCAGTGTACCTTAGCCTCCCCGTCGATGCAGCACCTGGGGAACTATCCCGTGCAGCAGCAGCATCGCTGGCACATACCTCAGCAAGCGAATCCTTGCCTGCCCTCTTACACCTCGGCGACAAGGCATCCGCACGCGGTCGCTCCCAACATGACGGTCCTCCCTACCGGCAACGAGACGTACAAGATCACGTTGAAGAATCAAACGCAACCGGGGAACAATCAAAAGTACAACGCCAATGTGGCGAATGTCAGCTCCTGCGACGTTAACTCGTCGCAGTCGCAAAACTCGCAGCCCGCCGCTGTCTCCCTGTTGCAGGCGGTCAGCTCGTCGATACCCAAGACCCCTAGTCCTGTCACTACGCCTGGAAAGTCCGACGACACCGAGAAGAGTCTAGATAAGTTTTGCCAGAAATCGTTGAACGATCTGATGCTCACTATCGCAAAGCTAGATAGCAACGGAATCATGGTGATACCGGAGGCTCAGAGGAACCAGATGGATTCTATACAAGTGGACAGTTCTACGGATGAGGATATCAACTCGATGACTGAGAATGCAACAGGTTGGGCTCTTATAGTCTTTGATCAGCTCAATTCTTCCTGTTTGACATCCAGATTTTTTCTCCCATTCTTCACTTGATGATTAGGGATAGGCTAGACTTTATGCTATGAGCATAATAGCATAATGTGTCAAAAATTGTTTAATATTAAGTGTTTAATTTAATATATTAAGTACTATGCACACAATTATTAAAATTAATGCTTAAAACAATTTTTGACACATTATGCTATTATATTCAAAGCATAAAGTGCCTATCTCTATTGATGACTCTTTCAGCAGACAATTCGAAAAGTACAACTGCTTCGATGGTGATGAAGGATGATCCCAACGAAGACTGGTGTGCAGTATGCATGGATGGAGGTGATGCGGTGCTATGTTGTGATAAATGTCCAAAAGTCTTCCATCTTTATTGTCATATACCTAGTTTAAAGTCATTTCCAGAGTAAGAATGCTGCATTTGTCTACCTTATTCATCTCTTTTCATCTTCGCTCTTCTATTTTTGTCTAATTACTTGTTTCAGCGAAAGTGAAACCTGGCAATGTATGTTGTGCACGAATGTACTCGACTGTTCGGACGATGCACCGAATACCGAGAAGAGACCGAACGGCATGAGCGCTAAGGAATTGCGAATTGCGCAGAGAATCGTTCTAGAACTTTATTGTCAATACGAGCAGAGTCTTCCTTTTCGGGAAGTCGTATCAAGCGAGGTGAATACATTTTTATTTTAAATGATTTTAATTTGTTTGATAATAAAAAATGATCTTCTCGTGTCATCAGATCACCGATTATCATCGAATTATCAAGAAGCCGATTGCGTTAGATATAATCAGGGATAAATTAAAACCCGAGCATACAGATCATTATACAGATCTGAGACAAGTCATGGCGGACATCAGACTCATGTTCAAAAACGCTTTCACTTACAATCCTGTAAGTCATTTAAATTATTGTTATTTTTTTTTTAATATTTTTTATCCTCCTTTTTATATATTTCTTCATTTCTTTTATCTTATTTTCTCCCTCTTTTCATTTCTCTATTTGTTCTTTTTTTTTCAGGTGGATTCGCAAGTTTATCAAGAAGCTAGAAATTTAGAAGAGTTTTTTGAGAAATTGTTATTAAAATGGGCACCAAATTACGCATACGACGATCCTTTTCTCGCACCCGACAAAGACGAAGATGAGGAAGTTTTTCCACCTAATAGAAAATATAGGCGCATAATTAATGATTAATTTATATATAATAGAATTATATATATAATTGTATATATATATTAATTATATATTTTATATATATATAAAATTATATATATGTATAATATACATACGAATGACGTGTCAATTGAATCTCGCAAAAAAAACAATTGTTTAAACTCTCGTAATTATATATATATATATATATATATATATATATATATATATATATATAATTCTATGTTTTAATATATATCACTGGAAATCTATGATTTACGTTACATACATTGTTTTTCTGGTAATGTATATTAAAACATAAATATATAATTGCAACAAATCATACAATTAATAATTTGGTAGATTGCGATAAATACTACCGAATGAACTCTGAGAAACATTGCAAAGCACACATGAATACGTTTTATTTTATATGAAATATTCATAATTAATCTTTTGCGAATTCTCTCATTTGATAAACGATATCAGTACTTTACAATGACGAATCAATGTTGTTATAATAAGCAGCTCTTTTGATATATCTGAATTATCGAATATATATTTTAACGAGATATTTACACGTGATTGATACGATAGATTTTAGTTAGATTTGACTAAATATCTTTAAGTATGTATTGCTTAAATATATATAATATAATTTGTTGCTTAAAAGTTTTATTGCCTGAGTAAATTTGTAGAATGCTTTTTAGTTATATATTCGATTAATAAGATAATTTAATATACTGTTTGTTAAATAAAATTTTTCGAATTTTTTCATTACATACAAAATATTTTATGAAATATATACATATGTAGATAAGAATAAAAATTCATTTCTAATATTTTTACTAAGTAGTTGTTTCTTTTTATATAAAAATATAACAGATGCTTTTTTTTAATGCAATTTACTTTGCAAGATGATGGAATCAAAGTACAAGAGATTAGATTTCTCATATTTTATATATATATATATATATTTTTATCAAGTCTTGTTTAGTAAACTTGATTCTTTGTATTCATAAATTTTGAATATATGTAGTTAAATTAAATATTTAATTTATAACATATATGCAATAAATGTGATATTTTAAATTTTATATAGCTTGTAATGTTGTATGTTAATTAATTAATTTACATTTTAGTTATATCCAAGTATTGTATATATAAAAAAAGAGCTTTTTTTACAAATAGTTGGATATAATTAAGAAATCTAAATTAATTAAATAAATATATGTATATAAATGCTGTATAAGCTAATTTCTAACAAAACAGGCAATTTTTAGGATTTTCTATATAAAAATTTAGGGTCTTTCTCGAATTTCCTAGCGAATAACCAATCCATTTGAATGTTGGTATTCATAAAAATTGGACTTAAAAATGATTATGAAGTTGGTATTTCAAGCAATAACAAAGATGGCGTCTGCGACGTCCCGCCATAACTGGTTTGATGTGCATGCTTCTTTGAAAATATGTTTATCAACAATCATGATTTTGTAAAATCGTGTATTTCTTTTTCTTATAAACGAAAAAGAGTGAAGGATCAAATATTTGTTGCATTTTATTGGAGTGAACAATGAAGCATCTAATATATTTATGAATTTATGACTTAAAATTGTTTTTGTATTATGAAGGTATATATATTTATAAAACATATTTATTTATTTATATATACATATACTTATATATACATATTTATATATACAGGGTGTCCCATAGGAAATTGTTGAAACTAATCAGCTGTCATTTTTTAATACATACAGTTATTGAGAAAACAAAAATTGTGCTGGAAAGAGGAAAGTCTACAGTTTTTAACGGATATAAATAAAATGTTTGTATATCAGTTTATTTTATTGAAAAACTAATGAAAAAGTGCTAATAATCACATATGTAAACTAATGATAAATATTTTTGAAGTGCGCACCATTTAAATTTGTACAAATCTTTCTTTTACGAAAATTCGTAAAAACTTTCTAATGTCATTTTTAATGTTATTGATGATCCTTTTAATAGTTACTATTAAATCTGACACTGTTGAAAATATTTATCATTAGTTCATGTAATTTTATGTGATTATTAGAACTTTTTTTATTACTTTTTATCAATAAAATAAATTGGTATACAAACATTTTATTTATATCCATTAAAAACTGCACACTTTCCTCTTTCCAACAATTTTTGTTTTCTTAATAACTGCATGCATTAAAAAATAATAGCTGATTAGTTTCAGCAATTTCCTATGAGACACCCTGTACATATTTATATATATTAATATATATACAGTTATGTGCAAAATAATAGCATCAGTTGAAAAAATGAATTTGTATTTTTCCTCACCCATCGAAAAGTGATTAGTAAAGAATTACCTGGTTTCATCTGTTTGTTCAAAGACTACAAAAGTCAGAATTCAATCCTATAATATACATACAGATATACATACAGTCAAGACAGTTAAACATGGTAGAGGAAACATACAAATTCCCCTCATTTTTTCAATGGGCTATTATTTTGCACATAACTGTATATAAATACAGGATATACATTTATAAAATACTGTTGTCTTGAATCATTTTAAAAGGAAGATAAAATTATAAATGTTATTTGTAAATTATATATATATATATATATATATATATATATATATATATATATATATACACTATTTTATTTCAGATTGTTTGCACTTTGGATTTATCTACAGTCTAAATGCATTTTATCTCATTTAATTTTGAAGACTTATTTATACAGTGCTAAATTAACATTAATAATTAATATTGCATTACTTAATGCCTTCACAAAAAAGCATTGTATCCTTTTCTTAAGTAAGTTTTTTATTCTTATTTTATATATTAAGAAATTGTTTTTATAAAAACTTAAATTTTTCTTCATATTTTTAGATTTTAATTACATGTAATGCTTTTGTAGATGTAACTTATATTTAGATATTTTATATATATATATATATATATATATATATATATATATATATATATATACAGATTATTATTTTTTAGAATAAAACTGATTTTAAAATTAAAAATTGATTGTTTCAATAATTTCAGGTATATTGAGCCATGGATATAGAAGCTTCTATAGCTGAACGATTAGAAAAGTTAAGGCAATGGCAAATAGAACAACAGGAAAGGTTGTTAAAACAACAACAGATGCAGAGAGAGGTTTTAAGCAACGAGCAGAATCGTATTTGCAAAGCACTTGGTTTGACGATACATGATCTCAATGACATCATCGATAATACAGAAAATGTTATGCATGGGACAAAGACAGAAATATTTGACGAAGTTTTAGGTTTCCATTACAATATGAAGAATTTGGATAATGCATTGGAAGTGATTGACAAAGAAGCATCAACTCAAAATGCTGATACATTGTATGAAAATTGTAAGGAGGAAGAATCTGAAGATTCGGATCGTTCCGCAATCATGGATAAAAATAGAGATTCTATTAAACGTTATAATTCCAGTATATTATCGCCAGACAAAGAACTGGATGCGAATTTATTAATAGAAGGAATAAAGCCGCTATCGTTGGACAATGCAGTTTCGAAATAAATGTATCGCAATTGACGATATTCCTCTTCCTTCGCCTAAAAAGGACTTTCACACACTCCTGGAAGAGAGATTGAAGAGAGAATCAGAAGCTATGTTAAATGTGCACAACGATGCAAAGACTAAACCAAAGAAACCGTTCCTCAAGAAAGGCCAAGGACTTTCGAGATTCAAAATCTCTCAAGATACGAAGCAATCAACAACTATGAGGAAGCACAGCATGTCTTTTACTCCTAAACACTGCATCAATAAAAGTGATAAATGCAGAAAGTCTACCGTGCACAAAGATATGGCCTCGAGATCTCCAAATAATTTTGTTGCAGGTGAAAAGCGACAGTTGAGTCTAAAAAGTGTTCCATTACCTAGAAACAAAATCATCACTTCAAGTAAACAAACTGCTTACGCTGCTTCCAAGCAAACAAGATACGTGCAGGAGATGAATGCATCGGATTCCGATTCGAAGATGGACAGAGAAATGGAGGAGATGAGAATATTCGAGCTCATGGAGGAGAAAGCGAAAAATTCCAGCTTCTGTTCGACATCCAGCACGGTACTGGCATTTTTGCAGCAGTCCACGCCGTTCAAGATAAAGAAGGGATTGAATTCTAAAGACAGCGAAGCACTCTTGACAAATGCAAGAGGGCAAAACGATACGATCGAACAGGAATCGACAGCTCAGCGATCTGCGCACGTGGAAAATTTAAAATCCAGGGCACAAGCATCAGTTCAAACAGTTTTGCAGTCAAAAACAGTCTTGTATTAGTTCCACCACTGATCCTTATTTGAATACAGAATCTGTCAGTGATATGCAAGAGAGGAAACTTAGCACTGATGGTGCGAAGGCTCATGATCTAGATGTTATTGCAGCGTCATCATCAGACAGCGATGAAGAGGCAGACATCTCCAAGAGGAATGATTCAGCACGCGATGGTGAATCCTCGGATGCGAACCATCGCGTCAGATTCTCAGAATACAATGAATACAGAACTATAGATTTAACTGATGCGGCAGATAAATCTCCTCTGAGAGATTCCCTCGAGCAACAAGACTGGAATCATTCCGTTGAAACGTCAGAGTCCTCCGATGTTGAAGAGAGACTCGTGCCGTTGAATTATGGGAAACAGACATCTTCCCTGAAAGTCACGAGCGACAAAGAAGCGGCCGACGTTTCCAGGCAGTTGTTCTTGCAGGAGAATGCACATTATCGCTTAACGGAGGCTGATGAAGAAGAAGAAAAGGATATATACGAAGATGATAATGATTGCGCGATGATGGAAGAAATCATCGAAACGTCTGACGAAGAGGAGCAGCGATCCGTCTTGTCATCATCATCCTCATCATCGTCGGACGTTCAGAGGAAAAAGTACATCCTGAAAAGTGAGCCGGAAAAGAAGCTATTAATGGAGAAGATATTGAAGATACGCTCGAACGCGGAAGATCATGATTCCTTTCCACCCGAGGACCGAATAAATCGGACGAATGGCGCCAGAAGCTTCGAGCCGGAACTCCTGAAGAGCCGTCTGCTGGAACTCGAGAGGGAGATCGACATATTTCGGAAGGAGAGCGCTGCCTTGCTACTTCAGCGGCGAAGCCTGCAGAACGAACAGACGAGCCTACGTAAGGAGTACTTGGAAAAGGAGAGGAACTTCGAGGAAAATCGAAGGAGAGTGGAGAACCGGTTGGAGGAGGAGAAGAAAAGACTGGCCCGCGAGAGGATAGCGATGGAGAATCGAGTTCGCGACGCCCAGGAGAAGGCGAGGCAGAGCAAAACGGAGAGGCAGAAGGCGCAGGACCTGCAGGAGCAGTTGGAAAGGTTGAGGGAGGACCTGGGGGTCCGGGAGAGCAGGTGGAACGCCGCAGAATCCAGGTACAAGAGTGTTATATATAGTCCCAAGTAGCAAATGGACGTCATTTTGATGTCTAATGACGTCATTTTGACGTTTATGACGTTATTAGACATCAAAATGACGTCCATTTGCTGACTATATATATACATACATAAATTAAGAGTTTAACTAGGCTCTGTAATATAAATATAAATTTAACATATATAAGATAGGCAATAAGAGCCAAATCGCGGATGACAGTGCGATTCTAAACGAAACTAAATTTTTTCGTTAGAATTAAATACTTGTGCACAAGGCACCAAATTTTTACTTGGACACGGCCAAGATATAAAATTGGAATAATCTCTACAAGAGATTTTTGATTCCATGTATCCCCTATTCCCCCTAAAGAAATAAAGTGCGAGAGAAATATAGATTTCGGATCTATATTTTTCTCTCGCACTTTATTTCTTTAGGGGGAATAGGGGATACATGGAATCAAAAATCTCTTGTAGAGATTATTCCAATTTTATATCTTGGCCGTGTCCAAGTAAAAATTTGGTGCCTTGTGCACAAGTATTTAATTCTAACGAAAAAATTTAGTTTCGTTTAGAATCGCACTGTCATCCGCGATTTGGCTCTTATTGCCTATCTTATATATGTTAAATTTATACATACATAAAATTATTATACATTATTATATAAAAATTGTATAAAATTATTATCATTGTATATACTAACAAATAAAGTAATTATGTGTTGACATTACATCTCTAACTAATTTAATATGCTCGTTATAGTTGGCCCTGTCTTTCTAAATCTTATTTTTATAATATTACACGAGCCTTGTCTTTAAATATCTAATTTTAATCTTTATTAAATTTAAAATTATTATATATAAATATGCATAAATTATATAAAATTATTATTAAAATTATATAAAATTATTATTATATATAAATATACATAAAATATATAAAATTATTATTATATATAAATACATAAAATATATAAAACTAAAATAAACAGAAATATAACAGCGATTCGCTATAAATTTATGACAATTTATCCAATGAAATAAATAATATGATTTAAACTCTAGGTACAAGAGCGAACTTCGCGTACTGAGGGCGGAAGTTTCGAAGCTGAAGGAAGAGATCACGACCCTGCGGAATGTCAAGAGGACAAACGTCATGAATACCAGGAAGAGTGGACAAATGATTACCAGGGCTATCAATCAAATTAATAGACGTGTCGCCGCACCTCCGTCCTCCAGAGAGCCTCCGGCGAAGATAATGATGCCTTCTCGAGATCTGTCTTCAGATTCTTCTGCTCCCGAAGATAAAGATGAGGCTAAAGATAGGGACAAGTCGGTGGAATCGATTGTAAAAACAGTTTATTTAAACGATGATTCAGAACAAGTGGATAAAATATCTGTAGATAATAAGAAGGTAGAGTCTAAACAAGTTGGGGTTGGTTTCCAGCCAAAATGCAATAAAACAATAAAATTTGCGGACGAAAGCGTCGCGAAGAAGAAGCAGTATTTGTATGAAAATTTGCTGAAGGACGCGACGTCGAATCTGGTGGAGAATCCAAATCAGAGTCACGTCACGCGAGATGTGAATGATGAGTCGAAAATAAAAGACGATGTAAAGATGCAGAATAGAATAGAGAAGAGTCCCTCCTCTCTTCGTCATCATCGGATCAGCGAAGCGAATACTATTAATAAGGATATCGTAAAACAGATACAATATACGGACGGACGTGTCGAGTACTGGTATCCGAACGGTAATGTGAAGAAAGTCTTTCCGGATCGAGAAATCACGAAGATGATTTATTATAATGGAGACGTTCGCGAGACAGACAAGGATGGGAGAGTAAAATATTTCTACGCTACGACTAAGACTTGGCATACGACGACTCCGGATGGGTTGGAGATTTTAGAGTTTCCAGAGTATGTTTTTATTTGTGTTCTTATTCATTCTTCAGATTTTTCGCTTTTTTTATTTTTATACTGAAATAATCAATATGCATGATGAATAAAAAATATATATATTTTTCATATAAATATCCATATACATATGTATATGTATATACATATAATATAAAAAAATATATAAAAATATTTATATGATTAATATATATATATATAAATTTACATTTATTAATATTTATTATATTATATTTAATATTAATATTAAATATAATAAATATAAATAAATGTAAATATTAAATATCACACATATATGGGTATTAACATAAAAAAATATATAGTTAAAGGTAGTTAAAAATTATTAATTAAAATAAATATTTATATATGAATATATGAATATTATATATATATATGATTATATAGTCATATGAATATTTATAAAATATATATATATATATATTTACAGCGGTCAAGTGGAGAAGCGTGCATCAGATGGTACCATTGAAGTTTCATTCCCAGACGGAGCTGTACGAATAGCACAAGCGGATGGTACAGAAAAATGGTCCCTGCCAGATGGAACGATAGCGGAAACTTTTATTAACGGCGACAAAATTCTGACTTTACCGAATGGTCAGAGAGAAATTCATACGAAGGAGCATAAGGTAAGAGTAACTAATTTTATTTCAACTTTTATTATAATTAAAGTATACTATTTTATTAAATTAAAATATACTTGATTTTATTAAACTATTCTATTTTATTATTTAATTGAAATGTAATATTTTAATCAAAATATATTATTTTGATTTATTTGTAAAATATACATTTCACTTTTTTTTATTTAATCATATAGTTACGTTTTTCAATTAATGTCGCATATATATAATAAAAAAATTAATTTCAGAGACGAGAGTACCCCGATGGTACTGTAAAGTTAGTTTACACGGATGGTACTCAAGAAACACGTTATTCCAATGGAAGAAAACGATTGAAAGACAAAGATGGTAATCTTTTAATGGATTCGTACGATAATTAAGTTTTTGGCACCAATGATATTTATTGTAATGAATTTCAGTAGAAATTGTACAGGAGAATCTCTCTATTCTGAAATTATTTCTTTGCTATTTTACAATCTCTTTCTAATATTGATTATCTATATTGTGATCTCAAAACATTAACTTTACTATGAAGATTTCTTTTAGTTTTTATTGTTATTTTAATGATATGTATATATATATATAATTGGGCTGAAATGGAAATGTTGCTCTATTAATTAATTGTTGGAAAAAAATTCTAGACACAACCAAAAATTTCTATGCAATATCTAATTGATATTCCAACAAATAATAATGTAATATTAATTTAATAAAAGAAAAGCTCAAAATAGGGAATTTCAGTTTACAAAAAAAGAGAGAAAGAAACAGCTGATTTATGATAATAAGATTCTATAGATGAATCAAAGATTTATGTATCGAATATTAGTGAATAATTAATGTACAATTAAGCCACAGTAGGCTAAACAATAATTCATATTACATATAATATAACACTATTTTTATAGAAATTTAAAACTTAATTGTTAATTTTATTATAAAATAAGCGAATAAAATAATAAAGAGAATATTATATATTTTTCTAATTTAAGAATAAGCATTTAAGATACTTGATATTGTTATTATTATAAATATTTACTCGCCTATACTTAAATAAAAAAATATATGGCGCATGGTTGTATAAATAGAAAAATATACAGCCCTTTTTCTATACATATTGTAAATTTTAAGAAATGCTTTTATTTCTGAGTTTAACAATTTCAGATCATAACGATCGTTTAGATGATATCTAAACCGGAAGTGAAAGCATTTCTGTTGTCTTAGAAACATATAAAACTAATGAGGAGATAATTTTATTAATTTATAAAAAATAATTTGTTCACTTTAGCGAAATAAATTTAGTTTAGCGTGTAAAAACAAATATGTTCCGTTAAAAACAGCTGATTTGAATAAATTTATATTATTACTAGTAAATTTTAAATATTACACAAGATAACAATTTATTTATTATTAAAATGTGCAAAATTAAGTAATACCAGAGAAGATCAAATTTGAAAGTGGAATGCAAAAAAATAATCAATGTTTCTAATATTTAAAACAGAAGTAAAAGTATTCTTGTTGCCTCAGAAAAGTAGGACAAAAATGAGAAAATTTTATTAATTTATAGAAAACTATATAATTTGTTCACGTTTTAGCGAAATAAATTTAGTATAGCATCGTCTATCAAAAACAGCTGATTCGAATAAAAGTATTACTAACAATAAATTTTACATATTAAATATTACATAATAAATTTATTATTTTATTAAATATTTTTATTAAAACGTAACAAAATGAATATCGGAGAAGAAGACTAATCGAAATTTGAAAATAGATCGAAAGCGAACAATCGATTTTGTTCAATACAATCGATTAATCTCGATTGAACATTGTCCTTATTTAGACAACGAGAGATATTCCTATACATTCTCTAAATATATTCACATATGCGTTACATGTGTAAACTTTATCTCGCAATCGATAAAATTATATTTTAAATAACGCGCATATGCACGCAAAAAATAATACAAGGAAACGAAAAATCAGAAACGTCAAAAAATCCAAGAACGACGCGTAACATTAAATAACACACGATAAAATACACGAAGAGAGAAAACTCTAGAGGAAGGGAGAAAATATAGAGACAGAATAGTGTCAAACGAGCCTATATGCTGAAGGCGAGCACTGTTTGTAATAGTTACACGATGGTGGCGACAGTGTTGTGGTAACAGCTGTAGCCGAAGGCTACACTTTCCGGAGGATCTTGCGAAGAATCGTGTTAATTCAGGGTGTCGCGCCGAGGAAGCTCCTCGACTTGTTTACGAGCAGCTCGTGACGTTCGAGACAGTTACACGACGTTACGACGCGTTACAACATCCTGGTGGGCGCCTGGTACCGCGGATGAGAGGTGGCTAAATGCGGTCAGTCCGTATACAACAACATTTCTGACACGCGCCATGACGTCTCGCGCCTCCAGCTGATGTCCCCTGGCCTGTTTGACAGCTTTTTGACAGTTCGTGCGGACGCTCGTTTATTCCTGCATCCTCGGCGGTAGGCGAGAAATTGCGCAACCACAGGAGAGAAGGGTATCCTCTCTCTCTTTATCTCTTTCTCTTTCTCCCTCCCTTTATCTAGCTATCTCTCTCATGCGTGATTCGGTCCTCCGATCCGATAAAAATATATATTAATAGGAAAAATTAATATATTAATATATTAAAATCAATTTATGTTATATTATAGGAAAAATAATGGTAGGAAAAATTAATAAATTAAATATATTAATAGGAATAATTATTATATTAATTAATATATTAATACATTAAAATTATTATATTAAATGAGAGGAAAAATAATGATAGGAAAAATTAATATATTAAATAGATTAATAGGAAAAATATTAATAAATCTCGCTTTCAGGTCCCAGGTTGCGGAGGAAGAGATGGCCGAGCTGGACGACTTGTTTCATACAGATCAATATGTGGGCCCAGAACGTCTCACCGACCTCTGCTTCAAGCTGATCTGTGAGAATCTGGATATTGTCTCAATCAAGGGCAGACGTGGTCGTAGGATCCTGCGGAAGGGTATAATCTTTCCCAGTGAGATATGCGACAGGATTATTGAGCACGCCCAGCACAGCGAGGCGACTGAGGACGACGATTGTTTCTTCTCAATTTTCGAGAGTTTGACAGCAACGAGGCTGAAACACGTGAAGATCTCCTACTGTAGCCTCACCGATGTCTCTGTCGAAACGGTGGTCAATCACAAGCTTTACGAGCTGGAGCTCACCGATTGCAACAACTTGACTGAAAAATGTATTGAGTATATCAATAACAATTCGGAGAATCTGCACAGCTTGGCGTTTCATCGCATCACCACGATTGTACCATCGAATTTGAATGCAGGTGAGGATGTCTGTTGAGCAAAATTGTTAGTTGAGTTCAGTGTTGTGCTAAGATGATTTTAAAAGTAGCTGGATAAAGATGAGAAAAATATGTAAATTCATCTTACAGAGCATTTTGTAGGAAATTGCTGAAACTAATCAGCTGTCATTTTTTAATAACTGCATGCATGCAGTTAATGAGAAAACAAAAATTGTGTTGGAAAGAAATTGAAATGAAGTAATGAAAAAACTGCTAATAATCACATATATAAACTAATGATAAATATCTTTGAAGTGCACATCATTTGAATTGGTACAAAATTCTGTTCTCTTACAAAAATTCGTAAAAACTTTTTCTAACATGTCATTTTTAATGTTATTGACAATCCTTTTAATACCTGCTATTAAATCTGGCACTGTTAAAAATATTTATCATTAGTTTATGTGATTTTATGTGATTATTAGCACTTTTTTTATTACTTTTTATCAATAAAATAAACTAGTATATAAACATTTCATTTATATCCATTAAAAACTGTAGACTTTCTTCTTTTCAACACAATTTTTGTTTTCTCAATAACTGCATGCATTAAAAAATGATGGCTGATTAGTTTTAGTAATTTCTTATGGGGCATCCTGTAAATTAGATAAAAATGATTTTGTTTTATATATTTCTAGATAAAAGATAAAATTATATGGTAATTTAACTAGATAATTTTCTAGATAATCATTTTTAAGACTACTTATGTGAACACAGTGATAAAAAAAATATAAATTATAAAAAGGATATAAAAATATATATAATAGATATTCATATTTTTATTTATAAATTTTTATTGCTTACTGTTTAAGTTCTACTATTTACATATTATTATGTGCTATGATTCTAAACTAAAATTATCTGAAAATTATTCTATATAATTTAGTAAAGTAATACTTTTGTTCTCTCTCTCATCTAAAATGTAGATCTATAATAGATAATACATATTTTTATTATCTATATAAAGATAACACTAAAGTTTCATCTAGATGATCATCTATATAATTTTATTTAGATAACAACAAACACTGGTTGAGTTATTTACAATACTTGGTTTCTTGCAGCTGACTCGTCCATCGATTACTACGAACGAGGATATGTCTTCAAAACGCCAAACTTGAGACGTCTGGCATTGGGATATGTAGAAATACCTGCGGCAGAATATTCCCTCCTTCTAAAGGGCTTGATCAATCTGACGCACCTGGACCTGTCGAATAGTTTTAACGTCGAAACCTTCCAATTTTATTATCTGGTGCCGAATCTAGTGTCCTTAACTTTGTATAATGTCAAAGTCAATACCGATCCAAAGTCCTTCGTTGAGAATATCTGTCAATTGAAGAATTTAAGGTATAGTAAGGTAGCTGTAATATAATCATAAATAGTATAATATAATATAAATATAATATAAAATAATATAATATAATATAATAATATAATATAATATAGTAGTATAATATAAATAGTACAATAGTATGCATCAGATATGATAAAGATTTAATGTAAAATATTTTTTTTACAGGCACTTGGATATCTCGCAATCGAATAACAAGCATGGACAGTTTGAAAATCCCAACAAGATTTTATGTGATTTAGTAAACGGTTTACCCCAATTGGTATCCCTAGATATCGGCGGCACGAATCTCGCGGGTAGAGGCGTAGCCGAACGTCCTGTCTATACGAAACTTGGTGGTTTCGAAGATTTTAATTTCGGTCAGCTTTCTGATATACCGGGTCTTGCGTCTAGGATAAACAAGCCGTTACAATTTTTAGGACTTTACGGTACTGCTTACGGTGCTTGCAGGAGGCACGATATACCAGCAAAAGTGGTGAGTTGCATATATGATTCAGATTAAATTAAATCATACAATTAATAAAATATTCAATTAAAGAATGATAATATTATATATTAAACATAATAATAATATAATATTAAATATAATTATAATAATATATTAAAATTAATAAAATATAATATAACAAATAAATATAATTATAAATAATAAAATATAAATATAATAAAATTAATAAAAATAAAAATATTAATCTCTTTTCTTTATCTTATTGATTGTCATGTGGATTTTTTATTTTTACAGGTGGCTGGTGATGCAAACGAAGATCAAATATTGATCACAGCTCACGTTTGTATGGACAATAAGCAGGAATTATTGCAAAAGGTCTTGAGCGACTTGTATCACGTATTTAGGTATGAAAATTGTCATAGAATGGATCAAGCCTTGTGTACCGTTTTGGAAGCGATGGAAAAGCATCCAGCTCAGAAGCATATACAAATATCGGGAAGGTATAAAATATAAATCTACGTTTTATTGTTTGCAAATAATTTTCACTGTGTCAAGCAGAGTAATTGCGAGACTTGAGAAAGCATCATTACAATGTTTGTGCAATTCTGATTCTCTTAATGTATAATATAATAATTCTAGCTTAATATGATTCTATTAATATTGTGTTGCAGCGCCACGTTATTTTACATAGTGAAGATGAAGGAAAAGGGTGAACTAGTGACACGAATGAAGAGAAGGATTATCAGTACCTTACTTGCTGGCATGAGCGCGCACAGAGATGAGGAGACTATGATGAGGAACGGTTGTTTAGCCTTGTGTCAATTTCGCATACCTCAAGATGTGGTTCGTATTGCCTTCTTTTAATTTTTCGCATTGATAATAACGTTGCATTTCATCCAATAAATTCTTTGCAATTAAATCGCATAGAAAAAACATTTTTTTATTGGGATAATAATATATAATAATGTACAATATAATAATAATTATTATATATATAGTGTATAATAATATATAATTTATATAATTATTGTATATAATATATAATAAATAATTATTGTAATAATTATAATAAGAAAATTAAATATAATTAAATTGAATATATGATCAAATTTAATTGAATAATAAAATTTAATTTATATAAGTAAATATACATAGTAAAAATGATAATATAATTATTGCAATATTTTATCATTATTATCATTTTCACTTTTGCAGATGTCGAATTATGAAGCGCTGGTGAAGGTGCTTTTACATTCAGCCAAACATTCGGAACCAGAGAGCTTCGTCCAAAGAATCGGCATATATCTATTAAACTCTTTGGCTTGTCAAGTGGAAGGTAAAGAAAAGAGACTACTTGGCAAGTTGGGTTGCGTCAAGACAATGTTAGAATTGGTCGAATATAGAGTGGACTCCAACATATTTGATGACGTATTAGAAGTCGCCTGGTCGACGATGTGGAACATGACTGATGAAACGTCCGTGAATTGCCAACGATTCCTAGATGAGAAGGGCATGACGCTTTTCCTTCTATGCGTGAAGGTACGGTTTTATCATAATATATGTTTGAGCGCGCATTTTTTTTATATATTGTAATAATATTTTTTTCGTATATCCTTTAGCAATATCCACATAAAGAGGAGTTGCTGAGAAATATGATGGGTTTGCTCGGCAACGTGGCGGAAGTTGAATATCTTCGGATCCACCTTATGCAGGAACGATATGTGACTGTCTTCGCCAGCTTGTTGCGCTCTAATAGCGACGGAATTGAGGTTTTTTTTCTCTCTTTTCCTTAGATTAATTGTCAATCCTTTATTTTAATTTTATTTGGATACTATCGTTCATTAAGAGCAACAGCTATATTTCTTGATATATTACATTTATTGTTATTATTATTTATTTTATTATATATTATATATATAATTATATTATATATTGTTATAGTATTATTATTCTATATTATTATATATTATTATTATTATTATATAATATATTTCAAGTAGCAAACTGACGTCTATAATTATAACTAAACGTTAAAATGACATCATTTTGATGTCTGAAAAATATGTGTATATAT
Organism: Nylanderia fulva; assembly: GCF_048542155.1. Classification (NCBI taxonomy): domain Eukaryota; kingdom Metazoa; phylum Arthropoda; class Insecta; order Hymenoptera; family Formicidae; genus Nylanderia; species Nylanderia fulva. The sequence goes on from NW_028190442.1 coordinate 29,539, forward strand.
ATATATGTTTTAACAGTGTATTTCTTGCATAGGTTCCGTACAATGCTGCTGGAATATTGGCGCACATGGCATCGGATGGTCTTGAAGCTTGGACGATAGAGAAACCGACTCGCAACGAGGTGCTCAAATACATGGTACAGGCGATTGAAAGTTGGGACTTGAAGGCGGAACGTAATATCAATTATCGCTCGTTCGGACCGCTATTGCGTCTGTTGGATGTATATCACACTTCACCGTGTCAACATTGGGCTGCTTGGGCTCTCGCCAATCTCACCAAAGTATATCGTACGTATATTATTACAATTATTAATCCTCTCTTATGTATGTTGCGAATGCACCAACAGGATGGTTTATTTTAAGCGCTTGGCAGATATTTTGAAAACTGAGGAGATACAAAAAAGTGTGTTTCAAACAAAAGTTTTTTGAGGGGGACATAAGATGATGTCATTAGTTTGACCTTGTATAATCATTTGAAGGTCACATAAAGGTCACTTTCAATTTCTTAAATGGAGCCTACTATTTTTCTTTGCATATTCTTGTAGCTTATCTTGAGAGTTTTTCAAAAAAACATTATAATAAAATATTTTTCTCTTAAGTTTCAAGTTAATAATTTTTTCACATAAAATATAAAAGATCTTGTAAAATATTCGGTTTTCGAAGTATTAAATTTATTTTCTTAATTAATTAAGAAAAAAATAATATAAGGTTTTAGAAAGCTCTCGAGATAAGCTACAAGAATATGTGACGAAACATAGTAGGTTCCTTTTAAGAAATTGAAGGTGACCTTCAAAATTATACAAGGTCAAATCAGTGACATCATCTTATAGCCTCCCTTGAAGTAAAAAAAAACTTTTGCCTGGGGCTATTAAAATGAATTACCTTGTATTGTATATGTCCTTTTAGCTATTCTACGATGTCCGATGTTTGTTTTAGCATACAAATATTGCGCACTGGTGGTGAAGGAAGGAGGAATGGAGAAGCTGCACACAGTAATAGCGGATCCCAGGCCGTACGAGCGTATAAAGGAACTCGCGAATTTAGTGATCGAAAATTGCTACCAATACGAGACCCATTCCGACGATGTGAACGTTTCTCATTCGGCCTTAGACCCGGAATATAGTCTCGATGGTTAAGCGAGAGAGATCGTTTAGAGTTAACGTACACGCGTTGCGTAACTTATGTCGTCTCCTTATTGTTATAGACAAAGCAAATTACAATTAGTACCATTATAAACGAACGAACAATAGCGGAGAAATTTAAATACATAGAAGCCAGGTTTTAAACAAAAAAAGGAGAATAAAGTGTTAAATCAACTCCTCGAATTTCTGCGACCGAAATATCGATGAAGACGAACGGATGCTCAATATTATAATTACGAAAAATTGTGTACGTAATGTGTGTGTATGTATGTGTGTGTGCGTGTGTGTGCGTGCGATTAAGCATGTATAAACGCAGAGTATTTAATTACCGGCAAAAATTGTATTATTGCCGATAATTAATGGTCGAGCTTTGAAACGAGAATACTTTGTCCGATCAATGTACATAGTTCGCTTAATATCGTATACAGTTGAGCCTTCTTCATATTCTGATCATCCCTTAATTATTCTTAACGAGCTAAACTTCCATAAGAGCCGAAGGCTTCTTCTCTCGCGTTGTTCTTTCATTAAATTTCACCATTTTGTCATGTGTAGAGTGAAAATGATTAGTGAATTTATTACATGCGTAAATATGTAATTGTAATTTACGTAATACGGAATTTTCGTTTTACAACATTGAAGCAGAAATAGGAACCGGGGGAAACTGAGGGAATAATTCGAAATAAGAAAAATTGTGTTGTGTGAGTTTTTAAAATACAGAGAAGTCTGACTGTCTGAAAAGAACAAGAATGAATAATTGCAGTTAATTGTGATTGCATATTTATTACTTTTGTCTTTTTAACTAAGCTTGTATTTAACTTTCATACAATGTGGATGTATGTTTTGATCTTTTTCCCCCCTTTTTCCCTTGCTTTCTCTCTATCTTTTCCTCTTGTAGATATTATATATAAATATATATTATAGAAATAATTTTTTTGTTTCCATTAGTAGGATTTTTTTTCCAACACCAACACCAACACCAACATGACAAGATATACTTGAAGGAGAATCTCTTGTGTGTAAATAGAATTAAATGGAAAAGCAGTATATTAAATTTAAATGTTTTGTATGTTATCGTTATTACTATATTAAAATTTTCTGAAAAAAAATTCATCAATTTGTACCGATTATATATGATTGAACATATATTGTTATTCTTAATAAATTTCCAGCTTTGTCTTTTGTGGTAGGCTGGGCAATTAGGAAATGTGCAAAGTGAATAATTACAGCGAGTATTACCAGTGTCAATAAAATATGTGACGACGTAAGCACATGATGCATCAAAGCATACCCGGTTTGTTTAATGTATAATATAGTATGAGCTATAAGAGATTTAATTCAAATACGTAAATATGTCTTATTTTTCTCCTTTTCTTCTTTTCAAAATAATAATTGCATTATTGATGATTCTATATATATAGATGTCTTTTTTTTAATTTGTGATGACAATATTTCGATGTGATAATAAAGTACAATAACAGTAAAATATTAAAAAATAATATAACGTAAATAATAAATAGCTTTAAAATCGCACGCATTTTTTTGTATAAAAAATTGATTAATCATAAAAATTCAGTACCGATAAAAATAATTCAAATTTTAATTAATTTATTATATGGAAACATATTTCGTGTAAACTTAAACTAATCTAAACTAACGTCATTTTGACATTTAATGATGTGTCAGTTTGCTACTTGGGAAAATAATGTTAGAGTAGCAAAAAAAAAAGGAATGACTTGAATATTATTTAAAACAAAATATTAATATACTATATAAGCGCTTATAAATTATAAGGGTTCATATATAATCATATCAAGTTATATATAATATATTTATATGTATAAAGGAAATATATTATATATATATATATATATATATATATATATATATATATATAATATAATATAATTATACAAATTATAAGAAGAATATATTATAAATATTTTTATAATTAAATTAATAATATTCACACAAAATATATATTATAATTTATTAATCTTAAAATTAATATTAATTATTATATATTATTAGTAATTAATATAATATTCATATGATATAAATAATAAATATTAATAACATTAATATATAGTTATAAGAATATTATAAATAAGTTTTCAATTATTTGATCGATCGACTAATCAGGACGAAGGAGGGAAAGATTCTCTGCTCCGATTGATCAATCGAAACGTCTGAAACGTTCGTCGCATCGACCTGAGCGCCCTCTACAACTAGCTTGTCCTGCGCGTCGATTGGTCGTCGGCTAATAAATTCCCAGGGTCCCTAGTGGCGGCAACCAATGACAGCGCGATGCCTGACGTCACGCGACGAATGAAACGTCAGCCGTCTGATGTTGCGTTGTATGTTATGAAACGCCACTTCGAAAACTCGCGTGCCGACATTTTATATCTACTTCGGTCGATGTCGTGATTCAACTTGGCGTGGACTTTTCGAAACAGACAGAAGGCTCGAAAAATCGAAAAATCCATAAAGAAGAAGAAGCAAGATCGGGGGCTTTCGTCGAGACGCCGTGTTGTGCGGGTCGAAGGATTTGATTATTAAATCGTTCTTCGTCGTGATAATAAGGAGGAACCGAGGAAGGCTGCGAATTCTCTTCGAAATTCGTCGAGGTAAGGCTCTCCATCCACGTTTTTCTCCGAGAATTTATACGCGAGATAACAAAAGATATCAAAAATTATCGACTTTGATTTAGAATTTTTGTTCTCCACGATAAATCTCTGATGATTTCCAGAATAAAGGACATGAATATTTTTTCCTCAGCATTATTTATCGTCCAGGATGATGTTCTTCAATATTACATTTTATCACAAGGATAAAACTCTTGGAAAACATTTTTTAGACGACCAAACTGGGCGAAATGTTAATTTATTAAATCATTAAATCTTTCTCATAACGTTTCGACCTTTGGTTCAGGTTCTTATCAAATGAACAATAGTCAAATGTTGAAATATAAGATTTTTTGATGTCAATATAATAAAATATGTATAATAGTCATCACTATAAAATGTAAGTGTGAAAAACACATGTGTCTACTAAGACGTTTAGTTAACGCGACTGTCGTTATCTTCCTCATAACAAAATTAAAAAAAAGGTAAATATTGTAGGCTAACTAAACGAGCAATTGCTTGTTTAGTTGGCCTACAATATTTACCTTTTTTTAATTTTGTTACGAGGAAGATTTAATGATTTAATAAATAAACATTTTGCCCAGTTTGGATATCTAAAACATTTTTTCAAAGAGTTTTATTCTTGTCATTATATTTACTGGCGCTTTACAAAATATCCTTCTTTTCTTATTATATTACATTTTATACTATTTTTATTTCTTAATTTTTTTTCAATCGCAGCTGCTTTTTATACTATTTTTATTTCTCAATTTTTTTATTCTTGAAAAATAATTATATTTTATTGTGTAAATATTTGTACATTAATCCTACGATGAACCTGAATAGCAATTTATAGCAGTGTGGAGGCTGTTAATGCATATTTCCCGGAAATATAATCTATAATCGCATACTTTGTATAAAAATATTTGTGTTTTGTCCATAGACTATTGACGCTGCATCCAGGAGACTACAGTCTCCGTTCTCTTTCTCTATCTCGTTCATCAATAAGTTGCAACCATGAGCTATGGTTACAATAAATACAGGTTGGTAAAGTATGTTCACTAATGTCGCATAATGGGTTGCATTTGCAAGATTAATACAAAATTATTTGCTTCAATACGTCTTGTTAAATAAGCCTTCTGCGCATTTTAAACAATTCTTTTGTACAACTTATTACACATATTTTCATATAAAAAAATGCTATATAACTATATATTATCAAGTTTCTTACATTATGATCCTAAAAATAATCACAACAATTTTTTTGGATACAGATATTGAAATTGAGACATTATATATGAAAAATATATACAGTAAATGTAATGATAAAATTGTTCGAATTTTTCTTTTATTTTTAGTTCCACCATGAGCTCTCGCGGCCGTGGATTTATTCCTCGTGGAGGTGGGTCTTACAGAGGTCGAGGTGGTGGAGGAGGGAATGAATGGAGTAGTGGTTCAGCAGGTGGAAATATATCTGGCAGAGGAGGCTATTCATCCTCAAGAGGCGGTAGATTCAAATATTCTACAACGAGCTATGATTCTCGCTCCAAATATAATTCAGGTAGCATTCAAGTGAACATTTATATGAAAGACATGCACTGTTGTGCTTAGATAATTTTAAAATTATCTAGATAAATTTAAGATGGAAGATATGTAAATTTATAAAGATACAACAATTACAATTAGATAAAATAAAGACGATTTTGAATTTAAATATATCTAGATAAAAGAAAATTATATAGCAATTTATTTAAACAACTTCCAGATAATACTATTTTTGAAATTGCTTATGTAAACACAGTTATAAAAAAAATATAAATTATAAAAGGGATATAAAAATATATTTACTTTTATTTATGTAAGTTTTATTGCTTACTGCTCAAAGTCTATTATTGAAATATTTTTATGTACTATATAACTCTTAAGCAAATTATCTGGCTATTATTCTACATAATTTAGTAAAGATAGTACTTATTTATCTAAGATGCGATAGATAATATATATAGATAACAGCATATACTGAATACATGCAATTAGTATTTAAAAATGTGCATAATTAGGGATTATGCGAAATTACAAAAATTATAAATTATTACAAGAAACAATAGTTGAAATAAATCATTTTGCTAATTTGACTTTTTTTGTAATAGGAGGATCAGAAAGATATTCGAGCAGGGGTGGTCGTGGTGAACACTCGAACAGTTATAAGAGACCTCGTGTAAGTATATATATATATATATATATTTAGATATGTATATTTAAATGTACAAGATGTCCCAATGTTCTGCAACAGTCAAATATCTTCAAAACAAAGATTTTTTGAAAAAGTAATAACTAGTTAAAAGTTAAAAAAAAGTTAATAACTTTTAACTTATCTTAGTTAATTTAAAATGCGTTAATTTTTAACTTCGACTAGTTATTTTTTACCTTAAATTTATTATCTAAATTACTCTTTTCCTAAATTAAATTTTTTATCTTTGTATCATTGTTTTTTATGTCATTTGTCATCAATTGTAATTACTAAAAAATATATTTATATAAAAATCAAAATTTCTTTGTTATTATAAATTTTAAAATTAACAAACAAAATTCTAATAATGTTATTAAAATTAACATTTGATTTAACTTCAGTTAATTTAATTTCAACTTTAATCGAGTTAATTTTTTGTTCTTGCAACTTTTAACTTAACTAAATTAATTTTATAAGCAACTAACTTTAAAAAAATCATGAACTTACTCAACCTTGATATTTAGATATATTTAGATATAGTATATATTTAAAAAATGGAAAAATCGCAAATGCCTTTTTGTAGAAAATATTAAAATATTAATATTATTATATTTTGTAGAAAATAATGAACCAAATATCTTTTCTAGGATTCCTATTCCGGTAGGGACGATCATCGATCATCCAGCGACTCTGCGCGCAAAAGGATAAGAAGTGATTCTTATCAGGTATGTGTTTTCCCCTCTCACCAATCTGCTCCATCTATTTCTCTATGTCACATAAGATATAATTACTAATCTATAAAGATTATATAGTACGGTACATATTAATTTGCAACAATCTCTGGTAGCCATTGACATTTCGCTATATATATAATAATTGAGAAATCACTTTTAATTGGGAGAGATTTAAATATATCATTTCTCTATGTCTAATATAATATATATGCTTTGAAAACGATGGTCCTGAAAGCTTGTCTCACTTGTCGATTAAAAGTTCAAAGTCACATATGCGAAGGAAATAGTAAAATAATTTTCAGGACACTCGTAATGTAAGAAAAAAAAATTGGCGTTGCTCTTTTTAATGCGAAGCAATTCATAAGTTGTCACTTTCCTTTCAAGCGACGCGTGCCAACGGCTTCTCGAACACTCGTTCTTTTTCCGTTGGGACACTGCTACTGTGGAACGCTACGAAAAACCGTCAAATTGTTAAACGATAAAATTATTCAAAGATGAAACGATACCTAGATGGTATTTATATATAACGTTGCCTACCATATCACTCGCACATATGAGTCGTATTAAAGTTTGAGAGCTGTTTAAAAAAAAGGTCAATATGGAAACAGATAGATGTATACGCATATGTGTGCGAGTTGCGCATCACGTTATTTCCCATATTATAAATGCAAGTTAAGCTAATTTACGCAGTATAACGATGAGAGAAATTGTAGAAAAGATCTCAGTGCACGACATATATATATATTGCCTTATGACATATGGAATTTTCATGATGCAAGGGTGCAAAGTACCATCTACGTGAGCACCCATTGCGATCAGTTGTCTCTAAATTATGTCAAAAGCTATATAAATTGTATGAGAGAGCGCAAACAAATTTTTGAGTAAATATATATATTCGTAGACCTTTCCAATTAAGACGTTAAACAATGACACGAAGACTTAAAAGACTATCCCTATACGCAATGAATAAGGGGAAAAAAAATATTTTGAGAGCAGATGTGGGGATGAGAATATAGATAATATATAAAAAATGGATATAGACATACCTAATATACAATATATATATCTCGTTATTCCAGGTGCGACCCAAGCACGGCTGTATTTAAAAACGATTACATATATATATGTATATATGTATATGTATATATATATATAGCAACAGCTTTGTTACTTTCGTGTTCGATTATCATCTTCGCACGAGAAGATTCGATGCGTCCTGGAGAGGAGTTTTACACAGTAATAAAGAAACATAAATTCGACTAAGTTGGAAAGGTCTATCGAGAAACATTATTATTTGTATCGAGTGCATCTCATCGAGTGGATCAGAAATGAGGAATTAGCTAGTCCACTTCCAAGTTTCCAAGAGATTACATTTTTCACAGCTCGACCGGTTACGCGAAATATATAAGGCAATGAGAAAAAGATTTAGGGACTCTTATATAGTAGGGAAAAGTCAAAGCTACACGTATGTATAGGTGAACGGATGGGTGTGATTATTATAAAATCAATCACGATGGCTGGATTAGAGCTGCATGCATGCGAAACCATCATCAAAAAAAAAAAAAAAAAAAAAAAAAAAAAAAAAAGCAATTGCTTATAGTATCAGTTTAGCCATTTAGTCAATTACTCGATTAGCCCACAGTTGGAGCCAGGGTAGCGCAGACTTAAATTAAGACTTAAATAGCCATATACGTAGAGAGATCTACGAAGGAGTAAAATCGAAGGTAAAGTAGGAAAAACGAGCAGAAACAAGAGATACGTAAATTACATAAGCCACACATACGTGTATACTTATAGAAATATATACATATGTGCGTAGAATAAAGTGTATAAACTAAAGAGAGAGAGAAGGAGAGATGAAAAACTAAAAAAACAGAGAGAAATGGAGGGAGACAGCACAATTGAATTTGATTTGGCAGGGTGGAGGTGGTAGCGGAAGCGGCTCACAGAGGTACTCGTCGTACGGCGGCTCCTCGGCATCGTCCGCACCCTACGACGATAATAAGGGCTCGTCGTCGTCCGCCGTTTACGAGGACAAGAGACAGAGCGAGCGCGCCTCGTCTTACCACCGCTCCGAGGATCGTCACTCCCAGTCGAGGAGCTACGCGCCCCCGCCACCACCGAGGATTAGCGAAATGGCGCCGCCCCCGACTCAGAGATACGCCTCGAGTCGCGGGAGAATATCGCACCAGAGCTCGAATTACCGGGGTCGGATCTCGACCCGCGGCGGCGGCGGCGGCAGCAGCGGCGGCCGCGGGAGCGCGTTCCACCGGGTCAGCTCGCGCGCTGACGTCATCATGCGCAAGCGTACCCTGCACTCGCTCGACTATCGCCGTAAGATCCTGGGCTCGCGCTCACGCGACTACATCCAGCGTATGCGCATGACCACTACCAAGTTGCGCCGGAGGTAAATTTATTCATATCACAAAAAATGTCGTGTCCCTTTGGATACAGATCCTCCTCGTCGGGTCCACCCGGTGACCTGGTGACCTGGTGATCGCAAGACGAGGATTAGAAACGAAAAAAAAAAAAAAAAAAATAGAATAAAAAACGAAAGTGCGAAAATAAAATAACTTGTCCAGGACAGGAAATCTGAGCTGCTGAGAGAGAGAGAGAGAGAGCTTTTTGCAGGGCATATTTATCTGTAATAAGAAAGAAATATCGATGATGATGATACGTATAAACGCAATGTGTCTCTATGTGTGTATCATCATCGAACAAAAAAATATGCAAATGTATATAGAATCGCTTTTGATACGAGAACTAAAATAATTGTACATGCTTTATTCATCACGAGATGACGTAATTCTCTTTAAAGTTTGATACACATAGCGGCAGGATACTATATACTGTATTTGTGTAATAAATTTTTGGCACACGGCCGAATGTGAAGAAATATCCAAAAACGCGATGCAAAAAAAGTAGATACTTTTAGCTACGAAAAGCATATATTTCATATATATATTTTGAGACATATAAGATACTAAAAAGAACTACTCGCGATATTTGCTCTCTACGTATCATCTGTCAGCTCCAAGATTTTTGCTCGATGATACATGAAAGATGAAAGATGAAGGAGCACGAAAATTAAAAAAAAATGGAACGAAGAAAAATAATATAAGTCAAAACAAAATTGCTGTGTCATTAGTAGCGGTACTACTAGGCTACCCGGAAGTAAAAAGGACTCGGGATCGGGAAGCAGCGTGAAGGACAAGGATAGAGAGATGGCCAAAGCCATAAATGCCGAATTTTCCGATGACGATGATGAAGAGGATGATAATAAGAGTAATTGGGACGACGAGGAGAAGGTAATTCCACCGTTATTTTGAGTCAGTCACGTCATTTAACTCTAAATTCGGTTACATTATGTTACATACGGAGGTATGCAAACATGTAACATGTATAAGCTCAAATTCAAAAATGGGGATGGACTACGTTTGGGGCATGTGTACATTTGCAAGTTGAAACTTAATTAAAAATATTTAATCAATTTTTTGTCATTCAATAATCGGACTGTCATCTGATGTTTAGCATTGGATTCTCACTAACGACCGGAATGCTCTCAATAACACATTATTACAATATTTTTGATATATATATATATTTAACTAATATTCTTCATTCTTCTGTTTGTACTCGAATTATTTTATAATATTTGTTCAATGAATCTTATACAGCCGCACGAAGGTGATGAAGAGGAAGAATTGGAAGAGGAAGAAGAGAAGAAGAAGAAGGAGGACAAACGCAAGAAGGAGAAACAGGATAGAGAAAGGGAACATACCGAGGATGAGGAAGAAAAAGACGATGATATTAAAGAAGACGATGATGATCAGAAGAGAGAGGTGAAAGTTGCTCTTAATGTATTAATTAGTCAGTACTGATAATTATTAATAATTATTCATATTTGCATGGGCTATCGCTATTCTTCGTCTTTCCAACTGCAAATTTATTTTATTTTTATATACAGGTATAACAAGGTGTCCCATTTTAATCGACACCTCCATAAACTTTTTTATTTTTGATTGTACAAAATGCTTCAAACAAAAATTGTTTGGTTAAAGAGAGACAAAAGATAGCGTTACTGACTTTTTTAAAGACCTTTTCAAGGTTATTTGCGCTTTTCAATATGGAACCACCATATTTTTTTAATAAATTGATTTCTCGTAATTTACAACATAAAAAGTTACAAAGTTATTGATTCTTTTCATTATTTTATGCATAAAAGTATTTAGATAAAATCGTCGAGAAATGAATATTTTACGAGATATTTTATAAATTGTGTAAAATTTTGTTAAATTTAAATTAAAATATCGCGTAAACTAGCCATCTTATCCTTATAACTTTTTATGCCGAAAATTGTGAGAAATCGATTTATATAAAAAAATATGGTAGTTTAATTAAAAAATATGAATGCTCTTTAAATAATCTTGAAAGGCGCCTTTTAAAACGTCAGTAGCGCCATCTTCTGTCAGTCTTTAACTTTTGTTTGAAAAACATTTTGTTAAAGCTGTGTGTGTGTGTGTGTGTGTGTGTGTGTGTGTGTGTGTGTGTGTGTGTGTGTGTGTGTGTGTGTGTGTGTGTGTGTGTGTGTGTGTGTGTGTGTATTATATATTTTTTAATAAACAGGAAGACGACGACGATGATAGGGACGAGGAACGGGACGAGAACGAGAAGGCGGAACGCGACAGGGCTACAGGTTCTGAAGAATTACCGAGCAGGCGAGACGGTAGAAAATTCATCAAGCTCAAGTGCCCGCATTGCGCCCATCATAGCGTCACGTTCAAGGAATACTCGCTCCATTTGTTCTCCGGTCGTCATAGCGCGGCGATGAAGCGTATAGCGGCCCGACACAAGGCCACCCTCACCAGGATGAGAGTCGTTCAACGTCAGGAGCAACGGCGTATCGAGGCTCGAGACGCGGCACGCGGCACTTTGCCCTCGCGCACCATGTTTTGTGCCATTTGTAAACTTAACTATCGATCTCTGAAGGCTGCGCATCAATTGTCCGAGTCTCACCGACAGATGAAACGATTTCTGACACCCTTCTGTCGCGTCTGTCGCATCCAATTTCGATCACCGATGTTCTTCGAAACGCATATGTGCTCCCTGGAGCACATTAAGGTAATTCTTACCCTATAATGTTATTCAGTCTTGTCTTGGAAAAGTATCACTAACATAAGCCCTTTCTTTCGCCAGAGGAAGAGTATACTGCGAGAAAGAATGAACGCGAATGGGAGTGGCGAGGCTGAACCGGACTCCAGCGCGCCCGAGGAAGACGACAAGGAAGTTAATCTTGACAACTTTATGACGTTGGATTCCGTAGGTGATGTGGACGGTACGTGACGAATATATCGAGTATTTCTAATTTAATTCTCATCGCATCATTTTTATTTTTATCTTTAAACATTTTATATTATCATCTGTAGAAGATGAAGAATCTAATGATAAAAAGAAGGAGAAGGCCGAGGGTGAAAGTTCGAGCGAAGCGGAAAAGAAATCGAAGGGCAAACAAATGATAAAGGTCGGCGCGGAATATATAAAACGTGTCGAGGTACAATACTGCGAATTGTGCAAGGTATATCTGCCACGCAACGAAAACACGGAAAGAGCACTCGCCCTACATTGTTCCATGCGTAGCCACCTGAAACGGTATAAACCATTTGTGTTTATCAATATATCCTCAGCAGCATAAGTAAATAGAGATATTACAAATTTATAAAGATGTATAAATATATTTACTATATACTAGATATTTCTATTATATATATCTAGTATGTGTACTATATATAAAATTTTTTGTCTTATAGTATATACTATAGTATGTGTGTAGTATAGTACATAGTATACTTATTAGTACCAGTATATAGTACTAATTAGTACTTATTAATACTAGTACTAGTATATAGTATAGTAGCATTTGTAGTATATAGTATAATATTTACTATGCACTATATATTTATTATATATTAGATATATCTACTATATATATCTAGTATGCTATATATAATATTTTTATATCTTATAGTATATATTATAGTATGTGTGTAGTATAGTACATAGTATACTTATTAGTACCAGTATATTAGTACTAATTAGTACTTATTAATACTAATACTAGTGTATAGTATAGTAGCACTTGTAGTATATAGTATAATATATAGTATACTTATATACTAGTACACATAAGTAGTACTTATAGTATATATATAATATACTACATACTATATACTATAAGTACTACTATATATGACTTATCAATACATTTAGCAGTATTTTATAAATGTACATGTGTTGCAGGTATGTTCGAGATAATGATGACAAGGCACTTAGACGTCAAGCGGAAAGAATACACTTGCAGTCATCGTCATCCTCATCGGCGAATTTGAATTCTACCAACTCGACTGCGATCAACGCGTCGGAGGTGTCAAAGACCTCGCCTGCGAATTCCGAACCGCAAGCCTCGACGAATACGACGCCAATGGTGATCACGATCGATAATAATGGCGTCGGCGACCCGGAATACATCAAGATCGTGGAGGAAAAATCGAATAGCATGGAATCCGACAAGAATGCGAAAGACGGTAAGGACAATCAGGGTGACGAGGATGACGACGACGACTATCACGCCCACGGTGACGATAAATTGACTTGGGAAGACGTTGATAAAGATCTAGGCGATATTTTAAGAGAAAGCGAGGCAGGAGCGTCGAAATCGAGCGACGACGAGGATTCGCGTTACGATCGTTTTCGCAATTCGGATAAGAAGCAGCAGTCCGGAAAAGAGAAAGAAAGCGAAAAGAGTGAAATCGAGGATAAAAGCGGTAATAACAAGATTAAGGACAACGTGAAAGTTAAGGTCGAAAAGGCGGATATATAATTGTGAAATCGTTCTTTCCTGCGCATCTTTGTTTTAACTAGATTCCGATTCTATTTCCGTTTTTTCTTTTGAAATCATCTTGATTTTTTTCTTAGAAAAATTATACATTATTATTGTATTTTTCCCAAACCATCTTGTTTAATTAAAACTATATATATGTTTCCATCATTTTTATTGTACTTTATATTTCAATTAATGATGTGTGTCAGTTGTACCTAGTATATTAAAAGTCTTGTGGCTTTCTTTTAACTTCAATTGATGTAATTTCAATGTGTAAGTGCTCTATGTTATTTGTATATGATCAAAGTACAGAGTTGCAGAGGAACTATCAATAAGAAAAATGTAAACAAATATAATTACAATAGCGCTACATACGGGATATTAAATTAAAAGTTTAACTTTCAATTTTTAGTTAATTTCGTGGAGGAACACGTGTGCGCCTGATCAATCTTGTGCATCTCTTATGTACACATAATTTAACGCATAGATTATATAATAAATTCCTCATTCTTTATCTCTCTCTTGCTCTATCTCTTTCTAGAATTTATCAACATTTCTTTGTCTATTTCCTTGAATCTCGTTATTTTATTAAATGGTTTTATAAGAATACATAAATTGTCTCTTTTATTTTTTCTCAGAGACTTGTCGACAAATTTAAAAAATTTGTCCATCTACTCACACATTCAGAGAATTTTTTCTTTTTTACACATTTATGAACTAAATAATATAGTATACAGGATGTATAAATAAGAGCAAAAAATTTTAGATAATTCTTTGTCGAAATTTAAGGACGATTTCTTATATAAACATACTCTTCTCCCTGAAAAATTACTTTTCTAAAGAGGAAGGTAAAAATAAAATTTTTATTTTTTTTCTCAAATTTTAGACAAATTAAAAAGATAGAACTTGGTGGATATTTCACTAATAAAAAGAATTTTATCAATTTTTTAAAAATTTTATTTTTATCTCCCTCTAGGAAAATGTAATAATTTTTAATTTTCGACAAAAAATCATCTTTAAAATTTTTCGCACTAATTAAAATACATCCTGCGCAAATCAATTATATCCAAGTAGCAAACACGTCATTGGACGTCGAATGACGTCAGTTTGCTACTTGGAATAATCATAATGTAAATTTTAATTTATATTTTGCTAAAATAAAATATAAGTTCATCAAAATAATTTATTTATATAAATTATAAATAATTACGTTTAAATATTATCCAATGTAAGGCTTCTTTTAAAAATTAAAACTATTTCTATATTTTATAAATATAAAAAATATTTTTAAATTAAAATGAAAAATCCGCCCTGCTGATAGATTGGAAAAGAATCCTATTGACTAATCAGAAAAGAGACCTCTCTTCTAATTGGTCAATCGGTTTACTTAAGCAGGATTTCCGAACACACCTTAATAATACGAAATACGAATGCACACAAACGATCGTTCTGGATCCTCGATCAGTTTAGTCGTCGAACTGTCAGTCGCGTGGTGGACTTTGATGGTCGTGGACATGCATAATTAAGGGAAAGTGACGTGCCGCGTTTCGTAACTGGTCGCGACTTTCGCGCAAGGTCCATCCCCGTCGTCTCGTCATTATCAAAACGTGGACAAGGTTAAAGAAAAATAAATATTAAAAAGAAAAAAAATAGCTCAAACGTGGCATGCATGCATTCAGCGCGTGAGTGTAACCTCTTCAGTTGGAACTATTTATTATTCGACGACGCTCGATTGAATTAATATATATTCGGACATTCAAATAATGGCACTGGTGCGAAAGCTGCAGAGACTGTCCAGGTCCTTCTTCGGCCTCGGCCCAAATTATGTCAAATGCGCGACTAATCAACTGTCCACCACGCAACCGCTGTCCAAGAAGAAAGAGTAAGTAAAAAATACAAGTCAAGTGAGTACGTCGAGTTTTTAAGCCTTAATTCCTTGCAACCTGTTGCAAAGTGATTAGCGTTGACATAATTAGCATTGTTAATTTAAAATTGTGAGAACTGTCAGATTTTGACACCTTTCTCCTGCTGATGCAGAAATTTTAATGACTGTGCAAAAAAGATTATATATATATATATATAAGTAAGATATAGTCTAGCGAAAAATATTTATTTATCTAAATAAAAATATATATAGATAAATTTGTTTAGATAGATTATATATTTTACTTTAGCAAAACGTAAATAATTAATTAAAATTTATATTATAATTATAATTAGGTATATACTATATGATTTAGTTTGTAGATGTGTTAAAAAAATTAATTCTCTGGGAATGCGATGTGGATAAATTGATTTTTTAAATGTCGGCAAATACAAAAATAAATTTCTGTTTGCTTCAGGATTAGTATAACATTTGTTAAAACCAGCGGAGAGAGGATAAAAGCAAGTGGGAAAGTGGGAGATAGTATCCTAGATATTGTTGTGAATAATGATATTGACTTGGATGGCTATGGTATGAAAATCTTGTTTTTATTCTTAATGATTATGTATTACTTTAATCAATGAAAGAAAATTGTTCGTCTTGAAAATACAGGTGCTTGCGAAGGAACCCTGACGTGCAGCACATGTCATTTAATTTTCCCTAAGAATGTTTACGATAATCTTCCAAACAAACCTACAGATGAGGAGACGGATATGTTGGATTTGGCATATGAGTTAACTGATACGTACGTTTTAAAAATTTGAATTGACTCTCTTTCTCTTATTCTGGTCGAAAAGTATATATTTTATGTTAATGAGAGATCGTAAAACGCAGAAGAAAACACTCCAAATTTTACAGTATAATGTCCGTTGCATTCATTCATGAATTCCTGTATCTAATACATTTCCTATGCCATGCATCCCTAAAGAAAAATAAATTTGCCTTTAGCGGAATCATTAAACATCTTCAGTTATTTGTTATTCAAATCAGTCGTTTCAGTTTCTTTTTCTGATTTCATTATACAACTTCTGATATTTAAAACAAAACACTTATTTACGTTTAATGTCATTTTGCAATCTATTCAATTGCAGATCGAGATTGGGATGTCAAATCATAATGACTGAAGAACTAGATGGTATTGAGGTGAGAGTACCATCTACCATAAATGATGCAAGAAGTTCCTAATGAATATGGTGATGCCTGTAAGAAGGCATCTGATTAGCATAATTTTTAATTCTGGCTCCAGCTACTTATTGTTAGTAAGATTCAGTTTACTAACTTTCTATAAAGGACAACATGATGATAGCAAAGTTTAATATTATGTATATAGCGATAAAGAATTGTATCTAGACTATATATATATAGAGTCTCTTTTTGTAATATTTTTCTCAACAAATTGTATATATATTTTTTATATATAGTTGAATAATATATATACATAATTGTATAAATAATTCATGCAGAAAAAATGTATGATATATTGTATGTTGTATTGTTCTTGCTCGATCTATATAAAACGGAAGAAGAATCTATATATACATATATATATATAAATATTTATATATTTTTTTTTTTAATAATTTTTTAAAATTTTATTCTATTTTACGTAGTATAATTAATTAAAAAATTGATCATAAAGTTATTAATAGTTCCACCAATTTGGTTCCTGAGAGAGAGACAAACTTGCAAAATATTATTATTAATATTGTATGATTGTTTATGATGATATGCAGAAAATATTGATATAAACAAAAAATATATCATACTCGAATATATATTTATATCATGATTAAAAATAATCTATAGCAACAATATACATATATATTCAGAATAATTTATTTTTTTCTTTTTTAATTAATTACATAGCAAGTATATATATTTCTACTGTTATTACATAACAACTATCAGTACATAAAGCTAAAACACTTTTGTACTATATGTGTATTATATGTGGACCCAACACGAATAACTTACTCGCATGATTAAGTTACACACTATATTACTTGCAAATGCATTATCACTACACTACTTACAAATGCGGCAAAACAATTTACATATTTTCAGTTTCTTATCCTGCCCGTTTCAAAAAAATACACATCTCTAGAATATATATATATATATATATATATATATACATATATATATTCTTTCCATTATGTACATATATATTTAGCCGAGTCGTTCTCAGTTTACTTGAATGTAATGCAAGTAAAAATTTACTCAACATTCTCGTTACAACAAAGCAGTATTACAATTATGTAAAATAGTAAAGCACTTTCGGACATTAAAAACGTTGGTCATAATATCATGATCAAATTTTCAGAGACTAGGTACTTTATTTTTATTCTTTCTGTCTTTATATTTGCGATAGATAGAGATGTAAAATAAAAACCATAGAAAAAATCTTTTTTTTCATTATTTTTAAAATATATTATTTTTTCTTTTACTTTATTTTTTGTTAACATAATAAAAAAACTGAAGTTCTTATATTTTTCATTAATTTTTTTTGAAAGTAATTTAATTAATTAATGAGACTATTATTCAAAATATATCATCCAAAAAATTAAAAATAATGAAAAATCAATTTACAGTAATAAAAAAATATAAAGATATTGAATATCTGAAAAAAACAAGGCTTATTTTTGTCATAAAAAACTTTTCCAACATTTTATTTTTTTCTATTTATATCTCTATTCGCAGATCTAAAATTCGCTTATTTTTTTAGTGTAGTCATACGTTTTTAAAATTTAATATTTCTATATTTCTCTTTTTTTTATTGCGTGTATTTTTGCGCAATATACCTGTGTTTTACGGTAGTTTCACAGAATGTGATTCCTCAATAGGGATCGTACTTATTACAACGAAAGCATATTATGTCACATCATTATCGATTATCAAACATGTTTACGTAAATCATTTCCGTACGATTTACTTATTATGGTTCAGTGGAACATATCGTGATGTAAATTTTCTCTTCTCTACTTTCTCTTTTTTTCAATTGTACAGGAAGTTGCTATAAACATCGCAAATGTATATGTATATATGTATGTATATATCGTAAAATACATATGAAGATTTTATACACAAATTGAAAATAATATTCCAAATTTATATATAAAAAAACATTGTTGTATATTAAAATAATTTTGGATATTATTTTTTATTATATTCGAAAAGATGTTTTATACTATAAATTATGAAATAACATTTTTTATCCTTAATACTAAAATTTAATGCGCAAATATCATTTCTTGTTTCAGCTAAGTAAGTGAAATTGGAATTTTACTGATAAAAACGGAAGCTCTCGCATTTTTCTCGGATACATACATATACACACAACATATATCCAGATATTTTATTATTATTTTTAAGTAGCAGATCTTTTTTAATGAACCCTTCACGACCGCGCATATATTAACAATATAAAATTAAACTTAATTTTCTAAATGCGCTTAAAATATTTTACCGACTTTATAGAATTCAAAATGGTTTTATATATTTAAATATTTAAAATCATAGCGAAATAGTTATTTTGTTCAATTAATTATTTTGTTGCAGATTAATAAATATGCAAAATTTGTGACATTTATAAAGCTTATTTTGATTCATCATCTTATTTTCTTATATTGAGATTCTTCCTATCTTTTCTTTTTTGATATG
Organism: Nylanderia fulva; assembly: GCF_048542155.1. Taxonomy (NCBI): domain Eukaryota; kingdom Metazoa; phylum Arthropoda; class Insecta; order Hymenoptera; family Formicidae; genus Nylanderia; species Nylanderia fulva. Next base: position 48,724 of record NW_028190442.1, read on the forward strand.
CTACTTATCGCGTATTTTATTTTAATCAATTATTTTTTATTCCTTACTCATACATACACACGCACATCTATACAATTTTTTTTCTTAAATTTAATTTCGAGTTTGCAAATTTCAAGCATCTTATCTCAATCGCGTAATTATATGATGATAATCAGAATTCTAAAGTCTTATGCTTCCGCATGAACGAAAGTATTCTAGGACTAGAGGTTCTGCAAAATAAGTACAAATAATAATAATAATAATAATAATAATAATAATAATAATAATAATAATAATAATGTTGCCCGTCTTATACGTTAAATTTATATTTATATTACAGAGCCTTGTTAAAACTCTTATAATAATAATAATATTAATAATAATAATAATAATAAGGAAAAACATGGCAAGATTCATACGTGCCAATTCTTTATCCTCGGGATTTTTAAGGTATCGAAATGTATACATACATTTATATTTTATATATAGGGTGTTAGAAAATTAGATCGACAAATTTTAAAGGGAAATAGAAGAAATAATCATTTTTCAAAATAAACTTTTTTGTTAATACTATTTTTCTCTACGACGTTTTTAGTTTAAATAAATTTGTCGGTCAAATTTTTTAACACCCTGTATAAATGTTTTGATAAATAATTATTTTTCTCAGGATAACAGGAATTTCTCTCGGCGAAATATATATATATATATATATATATATATATATATAATTTGCGGCTTTCAGAATTCAATTTTTAGCACTCATTAAATTATTATCTTAATAATATGCACGTATTTATAACATCGCATAAATTTTAATCATGCTAAAAAAAGAAAAATCCTTGTCCGCGCGCCACAAAATTTTATTGCAGCTCAATAAAATTTCGATAATTGGGAAATTGCGCCGAAGAGAGAATTTAATTCCGGTTACCTGATATTTTATAAAATATCGCGCGAATATGAGATATCAGGTGACCAGAAAATATATACTTACGACGTTGCAAATGCAACGTGCGCACATTCGGTATATAAGGAATTTTTTTCGTCAACGTTGCGCAACAGGTTGCGGGAACCTGTTGCTGCTCTCCGCTGCTGATAGCGGGATATACGAGCCGTAAAGAAAGCATAAATCGGCAAGTTTCGGTGTGGAATTTCTTCGAGAATATTACACATACACACACACACACGATTTCTCCGAACGCGTTGATAAATAGTTAGTTGAGCGGCCGAAATCTGCCTGTAAGAATATTGTAGCGATAAAAAAATGGGAGAAAAAAAACGTGTAGGAGCTCGTCAAGGTCAACAGGAACTAACACTCTATCGGCAAGTCATTAAATCATGTTAGTTACAATACTAGCAGAATTAAGACAGTTCGGACACGCTTTTCGACTATGTGAGAGAACCATGTATTCGGGAGGAGACAACAAAATTTATATGAGTAATACTGGTATAAATGACCCGGGGATTTTCAAAGTATAAGTTTCAAGGTCATTGATAATTGCCGGAACAATATGGATTTGGACTGCTCGATAAATTCCAAAAAAGTTCTTTCCCCACCTAAGCAGCAAACTGATGTCATTAAACGTCAAAATGACGTCATTTGACGTTTCATGACATCAAAATGACGCATGCTTGCTACCTGAGCATTTTGGTTAAAAAATAATCTAAAAGCTGCATGATATTAAAATATATCTATCTTGTATAATTACTTTGCTACAATTTTGTGAAAGTTCTATTAAATAGAGATGGAATAAAAATGGGCAATTATATCAATATAATATTGATATATAAAAAATCAATAAAAAAATATATATTGCAATTTTTTTTGCAAATTAAAGAACTGCAGAAATTAGCTAAACTAACAAGTTTCGTACCTTTACTCAGGTGGTCGACAAAGTCTACTACGGGAGAATTCAACTGGCATTTTTGCTTTCGGCGTTTCGTGCTGCAAAGGGCGCCCTTCCCTTTCTCAATTCCTTAATCTCTCCGCACTCACACGCCACTTACAACAACGTTATATGTATAGTTACGTTTTAAGTTCGGGACTAAGTCCTGCCAAACGCACGAACCCCAAAGATAAATTGCCGGCAACAAGACTCCGGGCGGTATTTTTCCGGGGATCGCTGATCGAGGATGCGTGAATAATATATTATATACACGGTGGGTAAAAAATTCGCGAGAGTATTTATCGTCGTCAAGTTTGAGGCCTGAGATAATTCGATAGGTCAAGTATTTAGTAGGTTCAGTATTTAGAGATACGCTTTTCTCCTTTTAAAATGGAGTACAAATATTAATTGACATTAACGATGCAATGATGTCTAATTAATATGCCGGGGTAACATTGATGACGCGATAATAAAATGAACAGTGACAGTCTTAGTCAGCAATTTTTGGTCCCTTCTTGCTAGATCAATATCAGTTCTATCTATACGTGATTAGGCATTTAACTTCATCATGTTTGTTCGATTCTTAAAGCTATATATTTATATAAAATGGTTTGTGAACGTAAACTCTTCAATTATAATCGATATAATGATTAATAAAAGATTAACAAAGTCTTCCTCGACGTTTTTTAAGCATAGATCAATCTAAATATAAGTGAAGAGTCTATTTTCAATCAATTTTAAAAATCCAATCTTTATAAACAACAATTCAGCTTAGAAGCGATTAGTCAGAATATTCCTTCATATAAATTTCATCAATCCTTGAAGATTTTCTGCAGTTCTTTTCACATTCCATCAAGGATCTCTAGACGAAAGTCGTAATAGTTCATAGTGATGGACTCTTCATGGTGATGAACTCTTCATTTGTGACCGATATAATTTAATTGTAATTAAAAATAATTATAATTAAGATTATTAAAATTTCGTACAAATTTTTCCCATCCTTTGATATTTTTTCAAGAATATATCAATTTAAAAGAAATGAGACGTCTATCATCTTCCGTTGAAGAGTCTACTGAACAACTTTAAAAATCTATTCTTCATGAATAACACTTCAGCTTCAGAAGTTTATCCCTTCGATGGATTTAAGAGTCCTTTCTCTTCGAATAAATTCGTGTTTTCTCGATCCTTGGACCTTCTGGAGTTACTTTCATGCTCTATCAAGGTCTCTAGACGAGAGTTCGTGGTAGTTGCACTGCTCAGATCGATCGAAAGAGTCTACTGAACAACTTGAAAAATCCATTCTTCACAAATAACACTTCAGCTCCAGAAGCTAGTCCCTTTGATCGATCCAAGAGGCCTTCCTCTTCGAATAAATTCGTGTCTCTTCGATCCTTAGGACTTTCTGGAGTCACTTTAACACTCCATCAGGGTCTCTAGACGAGAGTCGACAGTTCGTGCGGACTGTTCGTCGTGGCTGCGCTGCTCAAGTCGAGCGTAGCTGCCGGCAGACCTGGACTGACGCTGCCGCTGGTCTCTCTCGGCAGATGCTGCGACCTGTTGAGCTTGTTGCTGCCGCCGCCACCTCCGGGACTCGGCGGCGAGCGATCCCCGGGCGTCGTCGGCGGCGTGGCAGCTGCTGCAGCCGCAGCAACCAGCTCCGCGATGCGACAGATGATTGTGCTGCGACGACGCGGGATGTGGGGACGACAGCAGCAACGGCGGCGACATGGAGGACACGTGTCGTTGCTGGTGAGAGTGATGCTGATGAGAATGATGCTGGTAGGAGGAGGAATGCTGAAGACCGCGAGCCGACTGGGCCAGCAGGTTGGCGGTGGAATGAATCGTCTTCGAGCCACCCGGATGCAGCATCGGTCGCAGCTGCAGCTGCTGATGGTGATGGTGATGCTGTTGTTGGTGATGATGCTGGTGCTGTTGCTGCTTGCGATTGTTGGTACGGCTGTTGCTGATGCTGCTGCTGCTGACGTTGCAGCTGCGCCGCGGCCTCGCACTGCTCGCGAGCAAACGCCTTCACCGCGTTCGTCTTCTCCTACGGATAAACGTGAAAAAGATTACCCTGTAATTTTTTCTTCTTCTCTCGAAGATGAGGTTGGCAAGGAAGCGGATGATTTCAGGAAAGTTTACAAGGATTTACGGGATTTTCATAAAGGTATCCCCTAGTAACAAGTATACGTCATTTTGACGTCATTGGACGTCAGTGACGTCAATTTGACGTTTAATGACGTCAGTTTGACGTTTAATGACGTCAGTTTGCTACTTGGGATGAAAGGCGCAAAGTTAACGCGCTAGATAGCAAACTGACGTCATTAAACATCAAACTGACGTCATTAAACGTCAAAATGACTTCATTCGACGTTAAAATGACGATTTAATCTCCACAGAGAATAACAAATAAAATTTCGCTTTAAAATCTAGCTATTTTATTTTCTTGCTATCTCTTTAAAACTTTATTACCCAAGTAGCAAAATGACGTCATTCGACGTCACAATGACGTTATATTATATTTTGACGTTTAATAAAGTTTTAAAGATATTGAAAGAAAATAAAATAAGTAAATTTTAAAGCGAATTTTATGTTATTTTCTGTCGAGATTAAGTCATTATAAGACGTGATCAATTTAGCAACCGCAACTGATGAAAGAAGAATTGAAGGGAAGGTTGTGGAAAATGAAGAGATTGAAAAGAAATTAAGGCTTCAACAGTCAAGAAAGTAGAAATTGATAAAGAGAAAGTGAAGCTTTTTATAGCAATAAGACTGATGTAAATGTAAATGGATAAACGGATGCTAATATCTACAAAGCGTGACCTGGCAGGAGAGTCTGAATCACGTATGTTTGTGGAATTCGCGCAAACCAGAGGTGCGTGAATGAGTGCGTTAGCGTGACGGGAATTAGGAGGTCAGTGTCATTAGCACATGCACATGTGTCGTGTCTGACGTAATGTCACATATCAAGGTAATGACATGAAATTAATTATAAAATAAAATAAAATATAAAATTAAATAAATTAATAAAATAAAATAAAATAATTTTCATCTTTTAAATTATACCATATTTATAATATTTCTTGATTTGTTTGGGACAAGTTTTGCTTGAATATTCGTGTCAAATTTTCTTCTGAAAAAATCATAAACTCTTCAAGAAAGAAAAACTATCAATTATATAAAAATTCTAAAAACGCGAATTGTTAAGTTAAAAATATCAACAATAATAATAATATATAATATGATAATAAATATATGATAATATAATAATAAATAGATTGTTATAATAATATGATGAAAATAATAATTATGATAATAAATGTATAATAATAATTATTATAATAATATGATAATTTATGATATAATTAAACACATAATAATAAATTAAATATATGACTTATGATTCTAAATATTTTAAATTTCGAGTGAAAATAAAATTAAAAAAAAAATGATGGCAACGTGTACACGCCCCTCGAATTAACGTGCTGCGAATCAAACATTAATTAATATAGTTTATATCCGGTTACGGCCACTGTCTCGGAGAGTCCGCGCATTAAGTCGATGTGTAGGAATAAAAAACACAAAACTGCTCCTAATAACAATTAAATCCAAAGTCTTTAATAAAATGTTAATAACTTTGATAATACACGACTATGTTTGACGATCGTTAACGTTTCGTCAACGCTGAATGATAACACAAGAATCGCTGTGTTCGGATCGCTAGTCGAACGAGAACTGAGAGCCTGCTCTCTGCGAGAGTCAGGCACGAAAAACGCCGGAATTTTCACATTCTTACAATATCACGCGTACAGGATCGGGTGATCACGTGTATAATCTGTATCGATACCGAAATCATAACGTGATTCTTGAATGGATATCGAACAAACAACTCGTGGTCAAACACAATCAGCCTACATGCCGAAAAATACAATTTGATTTCTGAACATACCGCCCGCCTCGTACAAACTACGAAACGGACTGATGAACAAATTCTAGTATGTTAAAATTTTAATAGAACGATAGCAGACGGAATGTTTGACAGATCTTTACAATGAGTAAGAGACAGTTACTCGTCTGTTCTAATAAGTGGGCAGATTTTAGTAATCGGGCGCTTAAGCGTTGAAGACGCGGTGCGAACGGTCACGACGCGCGTGTGACCATCTGGGCCAGGGTGTGTCTCGATGACTCTGGCCATGTCCCATTTAGCGGGGGGAAGCAGAGGGTTTTTTATTATTACGAGGTCGTTAATTTTAATCGGTGGTTCTACCGTTCGCCATTTCTGCCTCTGATGAAGCGTGTGCAAGTAATCAGAAGACCATGCTTTCCAAAATTGTTCGTGCATGGCCTGCACCCTTTGCCATCTTGACAAACGATTCTCATTAATTTCTAAGACAGACTCTCCCGGTGCACTCAAAAGGGGGCGACCTATCAGGAAGTGCCCCGGTGTGAGCGCCTCGAAGGAGTCCGGATCGCTTGTCAATGCGGCGAGAGGACGGGAGTTAAGGCAGGCTTCGATTTGGCACAAAAGAGTCGCGAATTCCAACTGCGACAGAGTATGACCTCCGATAACGCGCTTTAAATGATATTTAAAACTCTTTACTCCCGCCTCCCAGAGTCCCCCGAAATGTGGAGACGCCGCGGGTATAAAGTGCCACTGTACACCGTCAGTGACAAGGTGATCGTGGACGGCGCGATCTTTACATGTTTTTATAAATGCGAGTCGCAACTCACGGTCGGCCCCTACAAAATTCGTACCATTGTCGCTATAGACATCGGATGGAAGTCCACGTCGACTAACGAATCTTCGAAAGGCCGCAAGAAAGCCCTCCGATGAGTAATCAGAGACATACTCTAAATGAATCGCACGAGTTGCGAGACATACGAAAATGCAGACGTAATATTTCCGCGAGGTCTGACCGCGACCGACATACGGTATGATTTGTAAGGGGCCGGCATAATCTATTCCGCAGTGGGAAAAGGTGGGCGATGGCGTCACTCGCGGTGACGGTAGATCGCCCATGAGCTGACTTGCGGTCCTCGCGCTTTCGCGTATGCATGTCATACATTTTCTTATTCGGAATTTGACAAGAGATCTCGCACCAAGAATCCAGAAATTTTGACGTAATACGCGTAGAGTAAGTTGCGGACCTCCGTGCGAGGATCGCAAGTGAGCTTGATCGACAATTAATTCGGTAATGCGGTGACGCGGAAGGATCACCGGAAATCTCTCATCGTATGAGAGTAAGGAGTGGCGGAGTCTCCCGCCAAGCCGAATAATGCCGTTTTCGTCAAGAAACGGCGTTAGCGAACGCAGAGGACTCGATTTGCTTAGCGGAGAATTCCCACGCAACGCGATGAGTTCGGCATTGAAGCTTAGGGCTTGTAATCGTTGGATCCAGAAGATCCGCGCTCTCTTGACATCAAGGCTCGTCAATACCCCGGCCGCCATTTCGCTCGCTTTGTTGCTGGTTTTATGTGTTCTAAAGAGACGGAACACGTGACCTGTGACGCGAAGCAATTTTCCCCACGACGTAAAATTTTCGTGGATATTGAATATATCCGCTGCCGGAGCGGACTTTGAATTATCTACGGTAGCGACGCGAACTTCGGCATTCACGTTTGACTCTATTTCGTCCGATAATTTGTCCTGCAATTTTTTTCTCTCTGGCCAAGAGACGGGAGGATCTTTTAGCCAGGCCGGGCCTGACCACCACAGCGGGTGGACGCGAAACTCCTCTACCGAAATACCGCGCGAAGCACAATCCGCGGGGTTGCTGATTGTCGGCACGTGATGCCACTTCGCTGTCGGTAATTTCGTCTGAATCTCGGAGACTCGCGTAGCGACGAACGTTCGCCATTTTGAGGGGTGTTGACTGACCCACGCTAGTGCGACGGTGGAATCTGTCCAGCCGTAAATCGGTATATCCGGATTCTCGAGCACGCCTAAAACGTGATTTATTAAACGTGCTAGGAGTACGATAGCCATAAGTTCCAGGCGGGGAATGGCAATCGTTTTTAAGGGCGCCACTTTTGATTTGGCAGCGAGCAGCGAAACCGAAATTCGATTAGGCGAGTGGCGAACCCGTAAATAAACGACAGCAGCGTAGGCACGCTGTGACGCGTCGGCGAATCCGTGAATCTCCACCGCGTGATCGGGATCGTAGGTATTAAGCCAACGTGGCATACGGCAATTAGAAAGCTTAGGAAGACTGCTAACGTAATCTTGCCATCTTTGCAGAAGTGACGCGGGAATAATCTCATCCCAATCGATTTTTTGAAGCCACAGATCCTGCATCAGTATTTTCGCTACAATTACGACGGGCGACGCCCAACCTAAGGGGTCGAATAGCCGCGCGATAAATGATAGGACGGTCCGCTTCGTGGTTCGCGATTCCGTGAATTCTGTGGTTCGAAAAAAGAATACATCGTCGGTCGGGCGCCAAGCGACGCCAAGGACCTTTAGACTTGTATTTTCTTCAAATGCGTGATCGCATGATAACTCGTGATCGCCGGATGGAATAATTGACAAGAGTTGTGGATCGTTAGCCGCCCATTTTCTCGAGTGAAATCCGCCGGAATGCATCAAATCGTTAAGCTGAGCGCGCAATTGTATAGCGGACGCGATGTCATTCGCACCAAATAAGAGATCGTCCACGTAGGCCGAATTTTTAAGGATTTTTGCAGCTTGCGGAAAGCGACGAGACTCATCGTCGGCAAGCTGATGTCGAACACGGATAGCGAGATACGGTGCGCTAGCCGTGCCGTATGTAACCGTGAGGAGACGGTACGATAGGACCGGACTTTGCGGATTCGGTCTCCAGACGATTCTCTGGTAATCTACATCGTCGGGATGTACTAGGATCTGACGGAACATTTTTTCAATGTCCGCCAGATAGACGTAACGATAGAAACGCCAATTCAGCAAAACTCCGCCGAGATCGTTTTGAAGCTTAGGCCCAACTAATAAGCAATCATTCAGAGTAAAGCCGTTGGACGTGACACTCGAAGCGTTAAATACAACGCGCACTTTGGTTGTCGAGCTGCTTTCCCGGATCACGGGATGGTGAGGGAGATAAACAGGCCGACGGCGCGAGGTGGAATCGCGAACCTGTTCCATGTGCCCTAAAACTTCGTATTCAGCGAGAAATTTATTGTATTCCGCAGCAAGGTCGCTATTGCGAAGTAATCGTCGTTCCGTTTTGGAATACAACCGTTGAGCGAGATTATAACTATCGCCCAGAACGGGAGGCTGATTATTTCGGAATGGCAATCGAATAATATAACGGCCGTCCGCATTCCGCGAATGGGTTTGACTAAAATGCGTTTCGCATAGCTCCTCTTCGGGAGAGTAAATGATTTTAGAGGGAATCTCCTCCGTTTCCCAAAATTTTTGAATGAGCTCGTCTAGAGATGGAGCGGCCACACAAGACATAACCGTCGCTTCCTGAAGCGATACTAAATCCAATGACTTTGCCGGGCCTGAAACTATCCAACCTAACGACGTTAACTGCGCCGTAGGGGAACCGGGAGGCCCCCTTTGGATTGGCCCGAGTAGCAATGAACCATAGAGGTCGGCTCCGATTAATACTTCAATATTTTCTTTATTTGACGGATCGGGATCCGCGAGTTCTAAGCCTTTCAGGTGAGGCCAATCGTCGACGGAAAACGCTTGAGTAGCTGCGTAAGCCGTGATCTTTTGATAAATGTATACTGAAATCGGCAGTCGTGATCCAGGACGGAGACACGATTCGAGTAGAAGACTCGTTTGTGCTCGCGCGATGCCAGAGTATTCTTCCCCGAAACCGGTAATGTGTAAATTCGCGCGACGTCGCGTCGGACGTAATCTCTGTGCGAGAGCTTCCGAAATAAAGCTATGTGTCGAGCCTTGATCGAAGAGAGCGCGGGCCTGTACAGTTCGTCCTTCAACCGTGTGAAGTCGGACCCGAGCGGTAGCGAGAAGGACGGGAATCGGAGCTTGAGATCGCGCACCTAGAGATACGGTATAATTAGTCGCTACGTTGGTGGAGGCGTCATTAAATGCGTCTTGTGCTTCGCACGCTTTATTTGCCGCGGATTCGTGTCGCGATTTCGTACCTTCTCGATCCGTAGCGTCGGCGATTGCTACGCCGATGTTGTCGCGATGAAGTAATGAATGGTGAGCGCGTTGACAAGAGTTACAGCGCTTCTCACTTGGACAATTTAGCGGAAAATGCCCGGGTCTTAAACAATTGAAGCAGACGCGAGCTTGTCTAGCGAGCTGCCCGCGTTGGTCTAGCGACCGTTTTCGGAAAGTCTGACAAAATGACAGGAAATGATTCCCCTGACAGCAAGGACACTTACGGTCCGTAGTGTTATGAACCGTTGCCTTGATTTTATTCGATTTATCGGAACGCGCGGACAAGCCGGCGGTAGCGCAATTAGTTACAAGAGGCACAAGATCAGATAAGCCGCGAAGACGTTCCGTAATAAATTCGCGAAGTGTTTTAAATGTAGGGTAATCGGTTGACGCGCCTAAACGCAAGTTCCATTCGGTACGAGTACGCGAGCTGAACTTTTGAGTGACGATGTACACAAGCAAGTCGTCCCATTGATCGGTATCTCTGCCTAAATTTGATAATGCCGATAACGACGCGGTTACAGTATCGCGCAACAGCTTTAATTCGGCAGCGTTTTCGGTCTTCATTACAGTGAGACTCGCGAACGCGTGAATATGCGCATGGACTAGAGACCGTGCGTTGTTATACTCATCCAACAAAATCTGCCAAGCTCCAGCGTAGTTCAAGTCAGAAGTCGTGATGTGCTTCAACAGAAGCGCAGCATCCCCGTCCATGAACGACTTCAAATAGTGTAGCTTCTGCGCGTCCGAGAGAGTTTCGTTGGCGCCGACTAAAGCCTGGAAGGTGTCTCGGAAGCTCTCCCACTTGGTCATTTCGCCCTTGAAAACTGGAATGGTGATCCTTGGTAGCGCGAAGGCTGATGACCCGTGACCAGACGGGTGATGGACGCTGATAGAACTCTGATCAGCGTCAGATGGAGTACGTAGCTCCTGTTTGTCGAGTAGGCTTGCTAAGAAATCTTGCGAGTCCTCGAACACCGCTTCAGCTTTGCTAATTTCGTCGTCAGTGAAGTAATCATGTTGGAGATCGTCTTTGTCAGCGACCTGCAGGAGCTCGACGTGCTGCTTACAGCAAGTTTGCCAGTGCTCCCGTAATTGCTCCATGCGAAGCTTAGTCTTCGTAATCGTAAATTTCTCCTTGCCGGCCTTCTTATAATTCACTGCTATCCGAGACATAAATTGAACGGTCGCACGTATCGCGATGAGACCGTTCTCGAAATCCGACATGATTCACGGATATGAACGGTACTGATATTGTATTAATATTAAATCGACGCGTAGAATTCTTTCACTACGGATAGCCACTGACCAAAGCGGAAATTTGAGAAAAAAGTAAGGTCACTGCGAAACGTCGAAAACACGAGGGCCGGCTCTCGCTTTCGTTGGAGCGAGAGAGAGGGTAGGATTTGGCGCGAGACCGCTCGCCGTGTGAGACCGCCCGCCGTGCGAGAGAGAGAAAGCGAGAGAGATAGCGCGCGCACTTCCGGCGCGAAATTCCTCGTTGTATAGTTCAGTGCTGAATTAAACAACGGATCGTTTTTTCGTATCCCGATAACAGCGGGACGCGAGAATGAGCGGACACAGTTTACGCCTACGCGACTTGACACGACACTCTGCAGACACAGTTTTTTCGGCGCATATCCGGCTCGAAGGACCATTAATTCACATGTACACGCCCCTCGAATTAACGTGCTGCGAATCAAACATTAATTAATATATAGTTTATATCCGGTTACGGCCACTGTCTCGGAGAGTCCGCGCATTAAGTCGATGTGTAGGAATAAAAAACACAAAACTGCTCCTAATAACAATTAAATCCAAAGTCTTTAATAAAATGTTAATAACTTTGATAATACACGACTATGTTTGACGATCGTTAACGTTTCGTCAACGCTGAATGATAACACAAGAATCGCTGTGTTCGGATCGCTAGTCGAACGAGAACTGAGAGCCTGCTCTCTGCGAGAGTCAGGCACAAAAAACGCCGGAATTTTCACATTCTTACAATATCACGCGTACAGGATCGGGTGATCACGTGTATAATCTGTATCGATACCGAAATCATAACGTGATTCTTGAATGGATATCGAACAAACAACTCGTGGTCAAACACAATCAGCCTACATGCCGAAAAATACAATTTGATTTCTGAACACAACGCGATATCACAAATAATAAATATGTTAAAAAAGAAATTATCTCATACTATCGAAAGCATCAGAAGAACGGAAGAAGGATAAGCTAAGAAAACTCATCTTCTCCTCATCGTGCAATTTATGTAACGGCAAATTTATCACAACGCACAGGAAGCCGAGTGACGAGCTAATGCAGTTACACATAAAATCTTCCGCTTAATAATTACATAACGCGAAAATGTGTCGGCTCTCGCAGGATGATCAAATAGTTTATCTCAATCTTTTTTTCTCATTTCTCTATATCGAAAACCCGACGTCGAACACGTCGCTTTACACTTCGCGCATTCGCGTATACACGGATCCAGTTTGGAATCGAATTACACGGTAGAATGATCACCGACGTAAATAATAGCGTGATAATGACATCGACCGTTGCGGGATATGCTAATGAGGCGGCAAGCGAGAAAGAGAGAGAGAGAAATTAAGGGCGTAGAAGGAAGGAGAAGGCGAGAGCGAAGGAAAGGAAGAGGATGCACAGGCGGTTCGTGAAATACGAGAAAATAAAGGGGCCGGTGGTCCCTGGCGAAGATCCGCGTATATCGCGATGATCGAAAGAATTCGCACGCCGTTAAGTCGCGTTAAGTATACGAGAGAGAGAGAGGAAGGAGGATGAGACAAAAAAAAATGTATTTCCAGGTCTCTCACTCACTTTCTGCCACACGAAGACGTTATGGACCATGGCGCATCCGCAGAACACGATGCCGAGGCCGATGAAGACTGACGTGACGATCGCCGGTGTCGAGTGGAATTGGATGAATGTGTACAGGATCATGCCTGCGCAGATATTAATTAATGGATCAATAAACATTTAGATCAATTAGTTGAATTATTATAATTGATTAATAATATTTCAATTATTTATTAATTTTATATTATTAATTAATAATATTCTAACTACTATATATAATTAATTTAATTATTAATTAATACTATTATAATTATATTTATTTATTTAATTAATAATATTCGAATTATTTATTAATTTAATTAATAATATTCTAATTATTTATTAATTTCATGAATAAAATATTCTGATTATTTATTAATTTAATTATGAATTAATAATATTGTAATTATTAATTAAATTAATTAAATTAATTGTATTTAAATTAATTTCGAATTATGTTTATTAATTAATTACATTGATTAGTAGAATTATTATGAAGTGGAAATGGTAGACCAGTGGGTTAAGTCGTAAGACAGTATACCTAAGGTCCCCCATTGATACACACAAAATACAAAAATGGATAACATATGTAATAATCAACAATAAAAATAAATAAAAATATATAATAATTAATCAAAATAAATAATATAATAATAATTAATGATTTTATTAATTAATTGATGGCTAATTAAATCGATGATATCGATAACTATTATATATACGTATATAAGACAAATAAAATGGCATATATCTTAATGTATTTTCAGAATTGAATCTCATGTTTAAATCTGTTTTAATTGTGTTTTACACTTTGACAATCTCTCTCTAAATTATATAATTTTCGCACGTAATTCGAGTAAAATAAAAAAGGCATATGAAATGCAAGTTCGTGTTCTTACCGGTTAAGAAGACCGGAATGCTAATAAAAAAACCTCCGACGGCGCAGACGCGGCTGATGGACGATTTTTGCAGGTACTTGTTACTCCTGAAACAAAAGAAAAATCGCAGAGTGTGAGTTTCGCGGATCCGTCATAATTGGATGAGTTATAAAGGAGCGCGGCTTTTCTTTCTCGAGGGAAGTTTCTTCGTTGTCGAGGATTACATGGATTCGCAAAAAAAAAAAAACAAAAAAAAAATACTTCTCATTGTCAGACGAAAGCTACGATGAAAGAATTTTTTAAGGGGCACAAAAAAAATAACACAATAACTTATTTTCTCGTAAAACATCTTATATCTTATATCTTGATTAAAGAAAGTACAGATTATTCTGCTAAAATTATTCTATATAAATTTTGACATAAGAAACTGAGCACGTGGCTAAAATATAAATTCTTGCTTCTTGTGAATTATGTGTGAAAATATAAATAATATTAAGTATACTTTTTCAGTCCAATTGTTTGAATATATTCAATTCAATTCAATTCTTTATTCGCCCCCTAAGGGATTGAAGGCGCTTTTGAAGGAGCGTTCCCCAACCTTACAACCTCTTACAATGTTACTTATATCTACTCTTAACTCTACTCTTACATCTAATTTACAAATAACTTAATTCTACCTTAACCTACTTATCTACTACTTTAGAGAGAGAAAGAGCCGTCCCTACCTATCGTTTCGCTTCGGCTTCCGATTCCCCATACATTCTCCACCACCTCATTCATACCTCACTCATTCTCCTCCTCATCCTTCCTTCCTCCTTTTCCCCTCCCTCCCTCCTTTCTTCCGTTCTCCCCTCTTCCCTCTTTTTCTCTATTTCTCTCATCCATCCTTCCCCTTCTCCTCCTTCCTGCAGTATTTCCTTCATTCTTTCCCACCAGTTTCCCTTCCCCCCTTCTCCCCCACATTCTCCTATCACATGCTCCCATGTTTCATTTTCTATCCCGCATAACCTACACCTTCTTTTCCCCTCTTCTTCCCAGTATCTCGCCCCCCTCATCTCATTGTTCATTCTGAACCTGATTATCCTTCTCCATCTACTTTCCCCCCATCCCTTTCTCAGGTATTCCGGTAAACCCTCCTCCTTCCATTCCCCATATCATCTATTATATCTCGACTCTCTTATCCTCTCCCACCTTTCCTCCTTCTGCCTTTCCCTGTCTTTCTGTTCCCACCCCTCATATACTTCCTCTCCTCTTCCCCTTTTTTCCTCCATCTCTTTCCCCTCTATTCCTCTTTCTTCCCAGAATTTCCCCCTCTCTTCCTCCCACATCGTTCTTTCCTTTCCTCCCCTTATCCTCTCTTTCATATCCTCAAAACATTTCCTCGCTAAACTTCCTCCCCTCCCTTCCTCCAACTTCCTCTCATACCCTACCGCCCTCCTTCCTGCCCTTATCCTAAATTTGTCTTTTCCTATCTCCTCTCTTACCATATACCCCGGCGTGCACCAGTCTACTCCTAACGTCCACCTAATCCATCGCTCCTGCATTGCCTCCACCTCTCTCCTCTCCTTCCATCCCCATATTTCCGCCCCATATTCCAACACCGTCCTCACCAACCTTTCCATTAGCCATACTCTTTTCATCCAGTCTCCTGCAAACCTTCTCTTTCCCATTCCCCACACCTGTCTTATCACAGCTCCTGCTTTCCTAACTCTGTTCTTTACCTGCGCCTCCTGCCCCCCGTTCCTCTGTAGCTTATACCCTAAATATGTGAATTCTTTCACTTCCTCTAACCTTTTTCCTTTCCATCTCCACTCCACTCTCTTCATTCTTCCTCCTCCCTTTTTAAACCTCATTACCTTTGTCTTATCCACATTCACCTCTAACCTTTTCTTGTCCATATAACTTTCCATTTTCCCCAACATATGTATCATCCCTTCTTCATCCTCCGCCAACAGTACCATATCATCTGCGTACGCCAAACAATGCACCTTTTCCCCTCCCAGTTTCACCCCCCCCCAACCTCCTTTTCTTAGCACTTCCTCTATATCCGCTATCAGCAAACTGAATAAGTGCGGACTCATTGGGCAACCTTGCCTCACCCCCCTTGCCGTCCAAAAATTTCCTCCCTCCTCCTTCCCCACTCTTACCTTACTCCTCGTTTCCCTGTACACCTCTTCTATCCTACTCCTTAATCCCTCCCTCACTCCCCTCCTCTTCATTGCCTCCATTAACACCTCCCTATCTACCGAATCAAACGCCGCCTTCAGGTCCATAAATGCCGCGACTACCTTTCCCCCCTTCTTGTTTACCCTCTTATTCACCAGATAGTTCAACACATAGATACTATCCATCACCCCCATTCCCTTCCTAAAACCTGTCTGACTCTCCGGTATCATATTCTTCTCCTCCATTTCTTCCTTTAACCTTTCAGTTAAAATCCCCACGTATATCTTGTATAGCGTTGGCATCAATGTTACTCCTCTATAGTTTTCCACTTTATTCCCCGTTCCCTTTTTCAACAGTGGCACTATTATCCCTTCTTTCCACCTCTCCGGCCATCCTTCTCCTCTCCATACTCTGTTGCACATTTCCCATACCCACTCTTCTACCCTCCTCCCCTCCATATTTCCATACCTCACTTGGTACCCCCATCCTCCCCCGCTGCTTTTCCTTTCTTCAGTTTTCCCAGCATCCTCTTCACTTCCTCCCTGCTTATCTCCTGCTCCTCATCCCTCTCCCTTTTTCTTTTCCTCCTCTTACCACTTTTACCTCTATCCCTCCCAATAAATCCATAAAGTATTCCTTCCATTCCTCCGCCTTTATCTCCTCATTCACCCCTTCTCTCTTTTTCCTTTCCCTGTTAATAATCTTCCATACCTCTCCTTCCGTTCTTGCCTCTATCGCCTCCTTGTACCATCTTAGCCTCTCCTCCTCCCTTTTCTCTTTACACATTAGCTTATATTCCGCCCTTACTTTTCTATATCCTTCTCCTCCTCCTCCTTTTTTCCTCCATTCCCTTAACTTTTTCCTCACTTCTTTCCTCTTCTCCTCACATTCCTCGTCCCACCACCCTTTCCTTTTCCCTTCTCCACTCTCTTTTTCTCCTTCTCTCAATTCCTCTTCTATTCTTCCTATTTTTTCCTCTAGCTCCTCTTCAATCCCCTCCTTCCACCCCTCTCCCCACTCTATTTCCTCTCTTATTCTTTCTCCTCCCCTCTTTGTCCATCTCCCTCTTTTTCTTATTCCTTTTCCCTCCCCCCTTTTTTCCCTTTTCAGCCCCTCCCTCCTCTTCTTTCTAGCGTTACAATCAATGGGTGATGGTCCGATTCTATGTTATCTCCCACCTCCATTCTCTTTATTCTTTCCTTTACTCTATCCTCTCCCACCACGTAATCTATTACCGATTCCCCTCTTCCTCCTGTATATGTGTACTCCCCCTTCCTATCCCCTCTTATCCCTCCGTTAAAAATTCCCCATCCCACCTCTTCCAACTCCTTTATCAACTTCTTCCCTTCCTCATTAACTTTCTTGTCCTTTGATCTTCTTTCTTCTTCCTCCTCCCCTCCTATCACCCCCCCCCCTTTCTACCTGTCCTTGCGTTGAAATCTCCTCCCACAATCGTCCATTTATTTTCTTCTTTCTCTTCCATCCATTCCTTCATTTCCTCCAATTTCCTTTCCATGTCCCCGTTGATGTATACGCCTATTACCCTCCACTTCTCTCTTCCTACTTCTAAATCCGCCATCATTATTCCCTCCGCCTTTTCTCCCATTCCTGATACTTTTATCTTTCCCCTCTCCTCCCTTACCCCCATGATCATTCCCCCCATCGGTCTTCCTTTCTTCTTTCTCTTCTTTGCTGCTTGCTTCTCCCATCTATATCCTTTCGGTAACCTCTTTTTAATCGCTTCCCACCCCCTTTCCTCTATCCATGTTTCCATCATCACCACCACCTCCCAATCTTCTATTTCCTTCCAGAACTTTTCTTCCTTATTCTTCAGCCCTGCCACATTCCAAAAACCTATCTTCCATTCTTCTCTTACTTCCCCTCCTTTTTCCTTTCTCTCCTGTTCCTTTCTCCTTCCTTCCTCCGTCCCCCTTTCTCCTTCCTCCTTTCTCTTCTTACTATTGTTCTCCCCTCCTCCTTTCCTCCTTTCTTCTCTTCTCCCTTCTTCTATCCCTTTTTTTCCTCCATTCCTGTCTTCATACCCCCTTCTTCCCCCCTCATTTTCTCTATACCTTCTCTAATTTCTCCTTTCCAATTTTTTAGCACACCTTCCTCCTCTTCCCATTTCCACCATACATCATTGATTTTTATCCTTCCACAGCTCGTCCATACATTGTTTCCTTTCCTCCTTTCTATCTCCGCGATCTCCATTAGTCTCCATTTTATCTTTCTCTCTTCCCATGTTAAATCATCTATTCTCACCCTCTTTCCTCTTAATATCTTCTTCCTCTCCATTACCTGTCTTTTCTGTTCTCCACTTCCTAATTTTACTACCACCATTTCACCTTCCTTTCCCTCCTTTCCTTTCAACATCTTTATCCATTCTATCTCTGCTTTCGCTCCTATCTCTTTCATTAATTTCTCTACTCTTTCCTTTACACCTTCCTTCCCTTTCTCCATTCTTTTTATTACTATGTTGTTTCTTCTCTCTTCTCTTTCCTTCCATTCTAATTTCTTTCCTATGTCCTTCACTTTTCCTATTATTGTCTCGTTTATCCCCTTACTCCCTCCTTCGCCCCCCTCTCTTTCTCTTACCTCCTTTCTTCCTCTTTCCTCTATTCTTGCTTCCAAATCTATCACTCTCTTCTCCAGGCTCTCTATCTCTTTTTTCAATTCTCTTCTTTCTTCTCTCCATTCCCCCTCCTTTTTCCAAATTTCTATCTTCAATTTTCTCATTTCCTCGCCTAACTTCTCTGTTATCTTCTCCCCTATCTCTTCCATCATTCTCCTTAACTCCTCCTTTTCTATCCCCCCTATCTCTCTATTCAGCTTTTCTGTCTTCTTGCTCCTTCTTAGGCTTCTTTCCTTTTCTTCCTTATCCTCCTCTCCCCCTTCTTCTCTTTTCCTTTTCAAAAAATCCTCTATACATCCCATACTGCTCCTCCTCTCCTTCCCTAACTCCTCTACTCTTCTCGGCCTCCCTGCCTTCTTTTTTATTTCTTCCTCATCTCCCTTTTTCCCCCTTCCTCTAACATCCTATCTCTATTGATCTCTATCCTCCTATCTCTAATATTCTCTTCATTAATCATTTCCCTCTTATCGCTTTCTTTCTTCGATTCACCTACTCTATGCTCCAACTCGCTCCAACTCGCTAGTGAATTCCCTAGTGAATTCCCTATCTTTTTACTTTACTGCACCTACTCCCTACACCTACTCTCCTCTACTCTCTTTCTTCCACGTGTCTACGTGTCCACGTGTCTCACCTTTTCCTACTTTCTCCTTTCTAACTCCTTACCCCTTTATCCTCTCCTATCCTTTCAATCTCTCCTCCTCTTTTTTCTACACCCTCTCACCTCTTATCTCCTATTCACCTCACCCCTTTTCTCACTCTTTCCTCACAAATACCTGCCACGCTTTCACACACCTGTCACTCACTCTCTTACCGGAACCGGAAGCCAATTGCTTGAATATATATATGTGATATATGTATATTTAAAATTCAAAATGATTATATAAATATTTAATATATAAAATTATTGTAATATAATATATTAAAATATAATGTAAAGAATTATAGATTTAATTATATATTATATGCGTTTTTATCTCATCTTTATCTAGCTAATTTTAAGATCATCTAAGTACAACACGTATTTTTTTTCTTGTCGAGGGCACCGCTTTCCAGGTAGCAAACTGACGTCAGTTTGACATTTAATGACGTCATTTTGACGTTTAATGACGCCATTTTGACGTTTAATGATGTCAGTTTCGCTACTTGAGTTAAAAAAGCGTAAGTTTTCCGTCGAAATCATTTTCATCTTATCTAGAATGAATTTACATATTGTTATCTCCATCTTTATCTAGCTAATTTTAAGATCATTTAAGTACAACACGTATTTTTTTTCTTATCGAGGGCACCGCTTTCCAGGTAGCAAACTGACGTCAGTTTGACATTTAATGACGTCATTTTGACGTTTAATGACGCCATTTTGACGTTTAATGACGTCAGTTTGCTACTTGAGTTAAAAAAGCGTAAGTTTCCCGTCGAAAGAGTCTCAAATGAATTTATGGTCCCAGTATGGAAAAACTTTGAGGTTGGGTAGGCGTTTTTGTGACGCAATCTGCTAATAATCTTTCATACATGTCGGTGACACACTACATTAATTAAGGAGCGCCTTCGTCTCGTAATCATCTTAGCTCCTCCATAAATAAAACGTCAGCCTCGATACTCCTCTGTAAAGACACACATGTAGTAATAAAGATTATTACTTAAGGGGATCGCCTAGAATCTCTTTCTCTCTCTCTCTAAGATTAGATTCACCAAATTAGGATCCATGTTTTTACGATAATACGAGATTCAAATGAATGATCTGTGAGCTGATTATTGAATGTGATTGAAATTTATGACGACAGGAGTCTTATTTGAAATGTAAAATAGACAAGAAAAAGATGATTAATTAAAAATTTTCCAATTATTTCTACGAAATTTTTCATGTAAATTTAGAATGTTATATTGTAAATGTCACATTCATCTGGAGATATAGGAAAAATATAAAACAAAATATATATTTTTTTTATAAAAAGATGCAATGAAAATCATCTCAATTATATATCTTTCTTTTCTAATATACATATACATAATATAAATAAAATTAAATAATCTCGAAATTAATCTCATAATCATTTGATTTAAATGACATAATATAATATAAATTATTAAAAATAATTTTAATCATCTATCATCTTACATATATATAATATAATAACCTTACATATATATAATATAAATATAATATAAATAAAATTAAACAATCTCATAATTAATTTCAGTATTAAAACTGATTCTTCTAAATGCTCTTAATAAAAAATCAAAAGAATTATTTCATTTAAATGACATAATAATAAAAATTATTAAAGAAATAAAAAATGTATATATAATAATTAATAAAGAAGCAGATAATGGTTAAAAATTGAGATCCATCTAAATTATACAGGAAAAGAAGAGATGAAATCTAATTGAGATCATCTTCATCATACATCAATTACGATTCCGGAAGATTATCGAACACAAGGCGCGCTCGCAATAACTTACTTCCAGAAATAAGCTACCGCTATTAGAAGTCTCGAACAATAGTGGTTCTAATCGCTTCGCATGACCCGCCCGTATATCTAAAGAGATCGTTGACCCCAAAAAGGGTAGCAACGCCTGCGTGGGAATTCCTCATTGCACACCTTATTATAGATGACGCTCATTTAAAAGCGGATTTGTGAGTTTTTGCAATGAGAGACGATGTAAAGAGATTTGCCATATTTATCCTACACACGTGAGAGGAATTACAACAAAACTGTGATACGAGATATACTTAATAATATATTATTAGTGCGCGTGAGGGAATTACCATATTTCATAATTTAAAATCAATATTTCACCATTTTTTCTTGTCCTTTTACTATTTTATTTTATTCCTTTCTTTATTTATTATTTCACTGTGATTATTAATATTATAAATATTATAAATATAATAAATATAAATATAAATATTAATATTATAAATATTATTATTTATATTATAAATATTAATATTATAAATATTATTATTTATATTATAAATATTAATATTATAATTATTTCATAGTATAAATATTCTAAATTTAATATTATAATATATTATAATTTATAAGTTAATATAATTTTTTAAATATGTAAGATTGATCTTTCAACATTTATTATTTATAAGTGTTTATTAACGACTAAAATTTTTAACGATTTATCTACTTCTTCATTAGTTATTAATATAATACATTATTTATTTTTCTTTACCCTTTATAAAATTATAAATTATTAAAACTTTTTTTATTTTAAATTGATTAGAATTAGTTTGTTAAGACTAAATGTTTAATTTTGGCCGTTTTAAAATTCCTTTTTTATTTATATTGATATATATTATTTATATTAAATACAAAATTTATATGTTTGATGACCTGAGTTGCTCTAGTTCAATAATTTTAACTGCAATTCTATTAAAATTAGAAAGCTATGAGGATTATTACGAGAGAAATATTTATATTTAATAAATGTAACTAATAAATATAATTAATAAAAATATTAGTAATATGTTATAAATATAAATTAATATAATTAATAAAAATAAATATAATTTTACATTTATATTTCTATATCAATTTATATTTCATGTTTACCTGAAATATCGCAGTAATATTGATCGATTTTATTAAAATTAGAGAGCTATGAATTATTACGAGATTAATTATTAATAAAGAACAAATAGAATATCATATAATTTTTTGGAATGATATTGAAGGTAAATAATGTAAAATACTCAATTATATGTCGGAATTCACATAAATCAAATCTATCCTATTCTCTTCGGCATTCCGTTTCCAAATTCGCGTGACTCTTCGACATAAATTTACGAGCATCCTCCGCATTTATTACGTATACATACGGTGTCTCTCTCCTTCTCTTCCTTCGTTCACGACGAATTTATTTGAACCTCGGCTGTAATAGCAACTCGGAGCCGCTTTTGTTTGCTTTCGCGCGTTCTGCACATATCTCGGCACAATAATGACTGAACATGCCGAATCAAGAGGCAACGGCCCCGTCTTTCTGCCTTCACGCATACAAGATCAACGGGCGTTTTTGTTGGACGCCGAATATATAGAAGGATGCAAAGTCATTCCGGGAGCGAGCCGATGAGAGTGACAAATCCACACGCTCAACGGCTTGCAACTTTAACCCAGTTACACCAGTCGAACAGGGACACACCCGCGGATTATATAACTTTTCTCTTTCGTCAAACGAGGAAGGAAAGACTAAGGACCAATCTGTAGTTATAGTTGCGTATAATATATAAATTATTAATTCCGCGCGAAGGGTTTTTTTAAATCATAGAAAATTATGGAATGTCAGGACGTGTCATGAGAAGAGTAGTAGACGGAGGTAGAGTAGATGGTAGATAGATTAATAGAATGTATAATATTGAGAGCTAATCTATTAGGTAGTATATTAGATAGGATAGCACAGTATATGATATTAGATGTATCATGCTATGAGGAAAGGAGTATTATAGTAATATTAGGGAACTATGTATTATACGAGTATATACTGGATATATTAGATTATAGATGAATAGATATATTATTATAATATTTATGGTATGTATAGTATATGAATATTAGATATATAGTTATATATTAGAGTACATTACATATACATATATTATATATTTATATTACATTACATATATTACAATGATTATATAATTACATATGATTCAATTATATGATATATTTTGATATGTATATATATAAAGATATTATATAGAGTTTTAACAAGGCTACTGTAATTATAAATATAAATTTAACGTATTTAAGACGGGCAACAAGAGCCAAATCGCGGATGACAATGCGTTATTCCTAACGAAAACTTAAATAATTTTTCGTTTAGAATAAACCGGTGCACCGATGGCCACCAAATTTTTACTTGGACACGGCCAAGATTTTAATTTACATATGAAATATCTCATATTGTGAGATTTAATTTCAATACCCCTTTTAACCCCCCTACGGAAAATAAATAAATGAATGCAAGAGAAAATATAGATCCGTAAAATCGCTGCAACTTCGGAATCGAACCCGCGACCTTTCGACTTGCCGGGCGACTGCCTCTTCAGCTGAGGGTTCGATTCCCGATTCATGCGATTTTCGGATCTATATTTTTCTCTTGCATTCATTTATTTATTTTCCGTAGGGGGGTTAAAAGGGGTATTGAAATTAAATCTCAAAATATGAGATTATTTCATATTTAAAATCTTGGCCGTGTCCAAGTAAAAATTTGGTGCCTTGTGCACCGGTATTTAATTTTAACGAAAAATTATTTAGTTTCGTTAGGATAACGCATTGTCATCCGCGATTTGGCTCTTGTTGCCCGTCTTATACGTTAAATTTATATTTATATTACAGAGCCTTGTTAAAACTCTTATATTTGATACACGCTGGCTTAAAAAATGCGTTTGTTTACCAACATTAATATATATAACAGAGAAAAGTATAGAATCGAAAGGATCTGAATAGCTCAGCTGGAAGAGCAGTCGCCCGGCAAGCGAAAGGTCTCGGGTTCGATTCCCGATTCAGCGATTTTCGGATCTATATTTTTCTCTTGCATTCATTTATTTATTTTCCGTAGGGGGGTTAAAAGGGGTATTGAAATTAAATCTCAAAATATGAGATTATTTCATATTTAAAATCTTGGCCGTGTCCAAGTAAAAATTTGGTGCCTTGTGCACCGGTATTTAATTTTAACGAAAAATTATTTAGTTTCGTTAGGATAACGCATTGTCATCCGCGATTTGGCTCTTGTTGCCCGTCTTATACGTTAAATTTATATAAATATATTATATTTAAAAAAATATATAAAATAAATATAATATAACTCTTCACATCTGATATAATTATTAATTATACAAGATGATATTTATTTTAATCTTAACAGGCAAATATTGGGATATTAGGAAGTTTTTAGAAAAAATGTATCATGTAAAAATTGTAGGGTTTCGAGGAGAATATAATATCGTGACCTAGAATTGTTTTTGACGGTGTTTTTTTCAAGATTATTTAAAGATCACAAACTAGTTTTTCAAACTGGAATAAATAACCCTTAATTTTTTTATATAAATCGATTCCTTGAGGTATAAAAAGTTATAAGAGGAGATGATCAAAAAGAGACTAGTTTAAGGGAAACATTTAATACTTTTAATTCGACACAATTTTACATAAACTATGAAATATCTCGTAAAATATTTATTTTTCGATGCTCTTACCTTAAAATTCTTATATATTAAATAATAATGAGAATTGACAAGAAAAACTCAAAATTTTGAAGAAAAAGCAAAAACCATTAACTATAACTTTCGCCAAAAATTTTTTCAAAACCTCAAATAATTTTAAAATATTTGTCTGTTAAGATCAAAATTAATCACCCTATAAAATTTCGAAATTAATCATCAAAATCTCTCGGTGTAAAAATTAGTCTCTGAAAGAGTCTCGAACTGCTCAGACATTCCAAAAAAAAAGTTTTATAAAATTTGTACTACATCTTTTTTTTTTTTTGCAAATCATCAAAAATTTCGACATAGAGTCGTAAATTATACATAAGCACAGTTCTTTTGAAGAAAGAATAGACGAGCGAAAACATACATATATGCATATCGTCGCGCGTGCTAACTGTTATATAAGTGGCATTGTTAAGCTGATGAGCAACAAGAAGATTGCAAGTTCCCAACGTGTACTTTCACATAATAGGAATCTTTCGCACGGAAAAAAAGGAGGTATTTCAAACAAACATCGTTTGTCCCGTATGTTCTTCATATCGACCGCTACGATAATTATCGCAGAATTTACAGTTGCAACTGGATCCCTCCCCTCCCTCTCACCCCCTCCGGAAAAGGAAATTCTTCATGTGGATATAACGGTCCAGATGAAAATGAAAAATTCTCATTCAATCTCTTCGTTAATGAAGACATCGCATATGAAGCTTCTTCATCTTTTTTTCACAGAGTTTGCTGTTATCTAAATAAAATTATATAGATGATCGTCTAGATGAAATTTTGACGTCATCTTATCTTGGAACAATTTTCAGATAGCACATAAAAATACTTGAGCAGTAAACGAGAAAAATTCACAAATAAAAGGATAAATATATTTTTATATTCCTCTTCTAATTTACATTTTTTAAATAACTGTGTTTATATATAAGCAATTTTGAAAATAATAAAAATAATATCTGGAAGTTATCTAGATAAATCGCTATATAATTTTATCTTTTATCTAGATAGATTTAAATTCAAAATCATCTTCATCTTATCTCATATTTACATTTTTTTTAATAACCGTGTTTAAATAAGCGATTTTAAAAATAATATTAAAAATAATAAAAATACATAATATATATATATATATATATATATATATATTGTATATATATATATATATATATATATATATTGTATATATATATATATATATATATATATATATATATATATCTAATAATAAAAATATTAAAAATAATAAAAAGAATATCTAGAAGTTTTCTAGATAAATCGCTATATAATTTTATCTTTTATTTAGATATATTTAAATTTAAAATAATCTTATTTAAGTTGTATTTACATATTTTCATATCTTTAGCTAGACAATTTTTTAATCATCTAAGCACAACACCTCGTACATCATCCTCTGGGAAAGAGAATTTTGGGAGTGTCAAACATTGACCCGACATTCGCCGTCAGACCGAAATATCCGCGAGTTGATATTTATATAAGGGCTCATTAATTAAGCAAAAGTTAGCGACCGGCGCAGCTGTTAATGAACACGCGGAAAATTGCATTGTTTTTTAAACACATAATACATATATGTATGTATGTATGTATACATGTATGTAGATGCGTCGGAAAATAAACGCGATAATTATATCTTCTCTAAAGATACACGGTCCCGTGGATGGCACTTCTCAGACAGATTTAACCCTTCTGTCAATGAACGAGTACCTGAATACTCAAAATAGGTGAAATTAGTTTCCCTAATATTTAGAAATAATTATTAATTTTTTACGTGATTTAATTGCACACATAAATGCACTTTTTCATTTTTGCTTGCATACCTATAATAAAAGTTACGCAAAAAATATTTTGAAGGGGACTAACTTTGCATTAACTCCCTGAATTTTTATAAAAATAATTTTTAATTAACCTAGTCGATAGATTTTTATTTGCACATTTCAAAACAGAATTTTTGTTTTGACATTTCTAGAAAAATATTATTAACAAAAACTTTGGGAGCTAATTTCACATTTAAAAATATTCAAGTTTCTTGAATATTTTCCAAATAAAATTTCTTGAATTTTTTTCTAATAAACTTAATTTATAGATTTTTATTTGCACATTTAAAAACAGTTGAAATTTTCGTTTACACATTTTCAGAAAAAATTTAATTCAAAAAATAATTTGAAAGCTATCTTCAGATTTGTTAAAAATAATTATATTTTCTAAAAATGTGTAAACAAAAATTCAAATTATTTTAAAATATGTTAACAACAATCTATAATAATAGACTAAGCTTATTAAAATAAAATTTTTGCGAAATTTGAATATTTTAAATGTAAAGTTAACGTCTAAATTTTTTTTCTAGAAGCAAATTTTTTATCAATTAAGTTATCAATTATTTATCAATTAAGTTAATAAAAAATGATTTTTGTAAAAATTTGGGGGAAGGTTAATGTGAAATTGGCTACCCCAGAAATATTTTTTAAATAACTTTTTTACTATAAAGATGTGCAAAATGATAGCAAACTGACGTCATTGAACGTCAAATTGACATCTATGACGTCATTTTGACAAAGATTTATAGATTAGGTTAATTAAAAATTATTTTTGTAAAAATTTATGGGGGAAGATTAATGTGAAATTGGTTACCCCAGAAATATCTTTTAAATAACTTTTTTACTATAAAGATGTGCAAAGTGATAGCAAACTGACGTCATTGAACGTCATTTTGACATCTATGACGTCATTTTGACATTTAATGACGTCAGTTTGCTACTTGGATTGGAACGCAATCTGATATCTAGGATTCCCTAATATCACAACATATCCAAAAGATATTCAAAGAATATTCAGAGGACATTCGAACATCTTCAGGATGTTCTCTGAACGTCTTCGTGATATGTATGCTGTTAGGGTTAAATTCTGAAAATACAAGAAAAATATCTGAAAACCCAGAGTTTCCTGTACATTCGCGTAGAATTGCCACTTGCGTCGCGCACGATCGGTCGCCCCGTTTTACGAAAATTGCGTAGAGTCGCACAGATTTCGCGCACGACTTCCAGGGAGAAGTACCGGAAGTAGTGTCGCAGAACGGAGCTCCGCTCCGCATCATCGCTCGATCACGCGGTCCGCGACGAACCGTATAAAGGCAACGGCAAGGAAGGGTCGAGTCCGTCAGCGACACGCTTGCGTGCGTGCGTGCGTGAGTATACAGATGTTGCGCCGTGTCATTCTACGCTCGCGCGAGCATCGCGTAGGCTCGTAGAGTCCGCTGGCCGCGCACGGATTTAACCGTTTCACGACAGATTATACGCGTCTCTTCCTGCAACGACGAGCTCTTCGCGGACGTGATTACGCACATACACACGCATGTGCACAAGTATGTATATGAATACGCATGGCTCACCTGAGGAGATGGTTCCGATGATGAAGATGCTTTAGGTATCTAAATGGATGAAGATAACCCTCCGATATATATTTGAAATAATTAAGTTTTTTTTTACACCAGAAAATAATAGTATTTTGACGTTTAATAACGTCAGTTTGCTACCTGGGAAAATTTATTCCTTGGAGTAGAGCAGTTTTTGATACCCTAACATTTTGGAGTGTTACCCAGAAAGGCGACGCTGACTGTTGATCTATCGCGATTATCCTATTTTGCTTCTATTACTAGTGTTTGAAGGAAGAGGGATAAGTTGCAAATAGAAGAACAAAGTAAATATTAAACCTTTCTAGGATTAGGATTCTACGTGAATGTATGAAATTATGTGGTATTTTTAGATTTTTTTTGTATTTCCAGGGTTGAATCTCTAGATATCAAAATTGTGTCCCAAAATTCACTCTTTGGAGTAAAGTATATTTTGATTGATCAATTAAGTTAAAACCCAGATAGCACCAAAATTGAAACATGTCCAAAATCGGGGTATAAGACATCTTTAAGATATGTCTTTTGGACATTATCATATTGTAAACTTTCTTAAAGATGTCTTAAAGATTTCTTGAAAATGCTCCAATTTTGGACATGGTACTATCTAGGAAAAACACAAACATCTTTATTTTAATTGGTTAATTAAAAGCTACTCTAACCCAAAAGGAATAAATTTTGCAATGTAACCCAAAGAGGTGACCATGATTATCGATATATCGATCTATCGCGATTATCCCTTATTTCGCTTTTATTATGAATGTTGAAGGAAGAAGATTAAGTTCCAAGAAGGAAATAAATATTTAACTTTTTCTTTGACATTAATTAGGAAGAAAGCAAAATGGGATTGTGATCACACGCGTGAACCAATCAAACTTTGTCGCATCTCTGGATATCTGGAGGACTCTGTCCACAAAATAAAAAATGTTATCGCGCAATCAATTTTTGCAGACGTCATTTTTGGATTATATTCGAATTTTTACGAGTGCCATATGCAATTGAATAATAATTTCTCTTTCTTTTAACTCTTTTTCTCCATTTTTCAAGAAAACCTCGAGCGATCATGGCGGCCGGATCGTCGACCGGTTACATCCGCATAGCTTCGCGGCATCAGCATCTCCGCGGTTACCGGATGATGGATCACGCGCTGATCATACGCGGTCCGCGATCTTCTCCCCCCTCGATCTTCCCCTTCTCCTCGCGCCGACAGGTGTCACATAAGGGTATATATACGTAATCCGTGTCGGGGGAAAAAAAAAGGCATCGACCGCGAGAAATTCCCATCTCTCTCTTTCTCTCCCTCAGATACCGGGAAGAAGGAACTTAATGACGGAGGGCCCGGGGCTCATTTCCGAACGAAATTGAGGGTGCCCTTCGCCGCGCCGCGGCTTTGTACCCGAGAAGAGCGACAACCGTTACGGTCTTCCCCCTTCGTCCTCCCTTCGTCCTTCGCCACCGTATTCCTCGCACCTGTTCGCCTCCATGCGTCTCCTCGGGTTCTCTCGTCACGGCGGGTATTGTCGGTTTTACGACACGTCGTTCCCCAGCGACAGCGTGACCGATCGCTTCTCGTCACTTGCCGGGATACGCTGCCGATCAGCTGATGTGATGTGATTCTGTGTTGTTCAATGGCTGGGAATACACACATATATATATATGTAACGGCTGACGACGCCTAGGGATGGGATCAAGTTCGACGTGTTGCAAGAATCCGAGTTTGAAAGTTTGCAGTAACATTTGGAGGCTTTCTAGGATCCGCGAAGAATACGCTAGAGAAATAATAGGGTTGTTCTTTTTGAATTGGGGATACTAGTTTAGGGTTTGTCCTTTTTAGGCTACACTAGTTTAGGGTTTGTCTTTTTTAGGCTGCAACTAGTTTAGAGTTTATCTTTTTTGGGCTACACTAGTTTAGGGTTTATCTTTTTTAGGCTACACTAGTTTAGGGTTTGTCTTTTTTAGGCTGCAACTAGTTTAGAGTTTATCTTTTTTGGGCTACACTAGTTTAGGGTTTATCTTTTTTAGGCTACACTAGTTTAGGGTTTAGCTTTTTTAGACTACGTTAGTTTAGGATTTATCTTTTTTGGGCTACGCTAGTATAGGGTTTATCTTTTTAATTCCATATTGGAAAAGATGAATTTTGAACTAGTATAGTCAGTTTAGCTAAAAAGAATAGACCTAATATTTCCCCAGGTAGCATGCATACGTCATTTTGACGTTTAATGACGTCAGTTTGCTACTTGAATCATGTCTATTGTAAAAAGGATTCAAATTTTAGATCGAATACTATCCCTGCAAGAAATATTCAAACTAGTTGTTTCTAAATACTTTCTATCGTAAAGAATCGAATCCTTTGCAAGTGGTACTCGAACTATTGGAATTGGTTTTCGGGTTTAAACCGCCTTTTTTGTTTGATTCCAATATTTCAGGTTACATCATCAGGAACAGCCTGATATTGGTACTCGAATTCTGTACAGTAAGATTAAAATCTATTTATATTATATATAAAATTTCTTAAAAATACATAAGATGTGAACATAATTGATCTAGGTTCAAATCTTAAACTTGAGAGTATCGCTCTTGTTCTTCAAGGCAAAATTAGAAAGGGTTCGAACCCATCTCGTTCAACTTCGAGTCTACTTGAAAATACTGTTTTTTTTCAAAATATATCATTATAGAGAGTTCGAAACCGTAAACAAAATTCGAATCTATAGGTACTTGTAAGATACTTAATCCCATCACTACTGACGACGATGGGGCGATCAACCACGTTTGATCGATCGGTTCTCTTCAACAAGAAATATCTGTCATGCTGACAAAGTACCATCAAAGTGATGACAATTCATTCCTCTTTTACGGATATCATCAAGTATGAGCGCGCGTAAGAAATAAGAATTTGTCTAAAAACGTCAAAAGAATCTTACGAAAATCACCAAATATTTGTACAAAAATAAATACAATAAAAAAATTAATAAAATTTGTTAAATAAAATAAACATTAATTCTTCATCGCATTAATTAAGTGTACTGAAGATATACATGGATGCTGAATAATTGCTCTTCAAGATTCCATGTTTTGTCAAGATAATGCGCAGATACCTCGTCTTTGAGTGTTTAAACGCGAGAGAACCTAAAATCTTCTACCGATATTTCGGAGAAAAAAGTTTCCTGAGGAAAGACTGTAAGTCCCCAAAAGTAAACGTTTTTTTCTTCATCATCGAATCAGATATAGGAAGTTCAATTTCGTGAGAATTATCGAAACTGGGAATCCACAAATTTCTTATTCTTAATACCCTTCTTCAATTTCCTGATGTACTTCTGATCGAAGTGACATTATGTAAATAGTCCCTCCGCGTGAGCGGACATTTTTTTCCCTGCGTTGCAAATATATATTTTGATCCTTCGGAGAGATTATTCGATGTGAAACGACGATTTCATACGCAACGACTTAATAAATATGTCAGAATCAATCGTTTTGGACGGGGCTCCTCCTCTCGGAGAGAGAGAGGTACATACCTACTCTTTTTTTCGCCGCCAAATTTATTTTCTTCACTTCGTACGTGCCTCTAAACTTGAAAATATCTCCGAAAAGAGAGAGAAAGAGGGCGGACAGGCACGATAAGACGGGATCCAGAGATCCCGTGGAATGTCAAGTAGTACTCGAGAGAGAGAGGAGCCGTTGGCTAACGCTATCCTCTGACGGAGAGACGGCTTACATATCGGAGACATAAGCTGAGACAGGACATAAACCAGACACGCCAAAACCAGAACCAGAGCAAGTAAAACGATATCAAAGATATATGTATACGTGCACGAGGGATGATGCACTTTATCGATGCAGGGGAGAAAAATAAGCAGGTTTTGCTGTTTTCTAAATAAAATTAGATGATCATCTAGATGAAATTTTGGCGTCATCTTATCTTTAGAAAAGAATAAAAATATATCTGCATTTAAATGATAAAAAATGTTATCTTTATTAAATTATCTATAGATGTGTTTATCTATAGGTGTAAATATCTAATGTTCAGATTATTTGATTTAGAGCACATAAAAATATTAAAAACATATATATACACGTGTAAAAAATATTAATGATATAAAAAAATTAAATGATCATCCAGATGAAATTTTGGCATCTTCCTATCTTTATATAGAAAATAAAAATATCTCTGCATCTTAAATGATAAAAAAATGTTCTTTTTATTAAATTATCTAGATGTAATTATTTAATGTTTAGATATTTTTATTTAGAGCACATAAAAAATTAAAAATTTATAAATAAAAGCATGAATATATTTTTATATATCCCTTTTATAATTTACATTTTTTTCAAAATTGTGTTTATACATATAAACTATCCTAAAAAATAATATTATCTGGAAGTTACCTAGATAAATCCATATAATTTAATTTTTCATCTAGATATATAATCTAGATATTTAAAACAAAATCTTCACCTTATCTAAGATAAATTTACATATTTTTATCTCATCTTTATCTAGCTAATTTTATATATAAATTTTTAATATCCAAATTTAATATATAAATTCTTCGAAGGGTTTCTCGCAGTTTCCATCATCTGCACGCAGCTTTTTGGAGCCTGAATCTCTCTTCCGTACCCGATGGACTTACGCCATATGACTGACGAAGAGTGAAGGAGGAATTTCAGTGGTCTTCGAGGCGAGACGGATAAAAGCCTTGTATTTCGGACAGATAGCGATCTGCCTTACGTCATTTTATCTGCGAGTCATCGTTCTCATTCTGCACGCGAAGAATTTTCTCGACATGGGACAGTAATTTTAAAATCTCCTTAATGAGCTCTTTTATATATATATATTGAATTGTCAAAAAAATCTAAATTGCTCGAAATTACGTAAACGGGGAATAATTTCGTGAGACTAAAATAATTAGCCAGAAAAAAATCGAATTTTCGACGAATTCGAATTTAACATCCGCGAACGTAACTCAAAGCTCGAACGTTCGCTTTGATCGAATTAGCATATCGGACCGGCTATAATTTTCTACGGTCTATAATTCTAAACGCGCTCTGGAACATATATGAGCTCTGGAACATATCTGTGTTGGTATTTGTTCAACAGCTGTGCGCAGATTTCTCAGTAGAGTCTCATAACTCATAAGACATTTAATGCTGTGCATGACGAAAACCAAACCTGAATATCGGAGCTAATTTCGCCATGTTACGCTAAGAGTTTTAAATACATCAAAGCCATACAAATTAGATTTTTGAAAGCTTTAAATATATACGAACCACACGCGAATTATACTTAAATTCAAATAAATTATTTTTAAGAAATTATATATATATATATATTATTTAATTATATATATTAAATATCTAAAAGAATTATTATATATATTATATTACACATTAAAATTATTGTATTATATAGGTATAATAATTTTATATATTAAAACTTTATATAAAATTATATGTGGTAATTTATTTATATTAATAAAATATATAAATAATAAAATATATACATATAATGAAATATATAAAAATGATAAAATATAAAAATAATAAAATAATATATATGTATGCGTGTAATAAAAAATCGAAATACACGAACACTCGTTAAATTTACATTAAATTTGAATTAAATTTGAATTAAATATAAATAAAACTATTTTAATCTCAGCAGTTCGATGCCGTTTGCGATAAAATGTTAGCAAAAACTGCTCTTAAATGCAATTGAATCCCTAGTCACCTATATACGAGAGCTGCAGTCGATTATTTTTTCATGAACATATAGAGGTAAGACTATATGGCTATAAGGTTTCGTGATAACGCAAGATAAAAATAGCATGCACACACTGATCGATCGTTGCACTTATCAGTTGGCACAGAACATTGTTTAGAAAGAAGCCGTTAACCCGTCACCTACATTCAAGTTATATGTTCATACATATACAAACGTTATACCTTATCTAAGGTTCGTCCGCGATCTGTCTGTTTGTTGCTCTGAAAAAGTCCAGAATTTCTAGGATTTTGACTTTTGTTTATTGAATATTGTATTACACATTAATAATAAAAAATAATAAAAATAATAAAATAGTAAAATAATAAAATAATAAAAAATAATAAAATTAAATTAAATAATAATTTAAAAAATATATTTTAAGTATACAAATAAAAATTAAATTTTTCGTTAATTAATTATCTTGTGAAATAAACATCTGAAAAAGTCCAGAATTTCTAAGACTTTGACTTTCGTATATCGAATATTGTACTACACATTAATAATAAAAAATAATAAAATAATAAAATTAACTTAAAAACAATGAAAAAAAAACATATTTTAAATATATAAATAAAAATTAAATTTTTCGCTACTTAATTATCTTGTAACATAAACATAATTAATTAACAAAGAATTTAATTTAAAAAATCTTTTAAAAATATGTATGCTTTATTTCTTTTTATATTTATGATATACATATATTCTTGTATTTTTTTTATGTCAGATAGATAATTGAACACTTTTTTTCGAGATTGTTGAAATACTAATGAAGAAATTTTATAATCTCGAAAAAAACTAACGAAAATGAATTACCATGATCTATGAAAGAATTTAATTGAAACAGGTTCTGTCTCTTTTCGGAACCAACTATTTATATATCTCTATTAAGTGCGTAAATATTTTCGAGGAAGGAAAGAGAGAGAGATACCGATCGTCCGGTCAGTTATCCCAAGAATTTCCGAACTCCCTCTTCTTTGAAACTTGTATTAGGTTTTACAGCCGTCTTCATGGCACATGCAATCTTTCTAGATATAATCCAGAAATGAAAACCTTGTAAGCGAGAAGCTTGAAAGTGGAGGTGGTGAAGGATCGAGTAAAGTGTCGACGATGGCAAAAAAGAGGGACGAAAAAAAGAGCATCCATTATCTTTTACTCTCGATAAGATACACTAAACAAGGATACGACTGGGATTCTATCAGCATCGCGCAAAGATATATATCTATGGTAAAAATACACAATTACGATAATCACCTAACGTGTCCTAAAATTATTTTGCTGTTAATTGACTAAGAAAATTTTTTTAAATCATATAATATTCAAAAAAAACCTTTTAAGATAATTATATAAATTTTATCAATTAGTTTTTTATGTGTATAGCTATTAATTGCAATTACATATTTTTTAAAACATTATTACATTTTTTTAATAATTGTGTTTTCTTTACATCACTCGAATCCTCTCATTATTTTATGCGTGAAGATATTAAGATAAAAAAAAAATATATATATATATATATATATGGATTGTTTTTTATATATATGGATTATTTTTACCTGAAATTAGAGCGCTTCGCCCTTTGTTAATATTAATACTTTAATTTGTACAGGAAAAAGATTGATCAATCTGTATAGTCTCATTCCAAATAACAAACTATAACGCCATTAGACGTCAAAATGACGTCACTTTGCCGTTTAATGACGTCAAAATGACGTACACTTGCTACTTGGGATATATGTTGATTAAATTAAAGTATTAATATTAACAAAGAGCGAAGCGCTCTAATTTCAGGTAAAAAACATTCCGTATAGCCAATAAATATATTTATAGTTTACCTAACCTCACATTTTGTCGATAAAACAGGAAAAAACCAACAGACTTCTCAAGGACGTTTAGGATCCTCTTAATTTAATTAAAGTATTCCCTTAACTTTTTTCATCGTGACTGAAGCATGCAGGGAAAAACAGAAGTCCTTAATCGCGTCTTCATGCTTGTAGTTTTATTGACCTCTAACGGCAGAAAGACGCGATAGCTGATGCGCGAGAGAAGTAAGAGGAAGTTATCGTTCCTATGGGGCCCTTTTTGTTTTTCCTTTTATTTAATCTCAAGGCGATCATTAACGGCCATCACCGCTCTTCTACCTGTTCTACGACTCTACTTGGAATTTCCTCGTCCTTATTTTCCACTGGCGGCGAAATGAGCTCTCTCTCTACGTATACATACTTCCATTACATTCATCTGATAGAGTTTATACACATCACGCCAACTGTTTCGTGAATGAATTGATA
Source organism: Nylanderia fulva (assembly GCF_048542155.1). Taxonomy (NCBI): domain Eukaryota; kingdom Metazoa; phylum Arthropoda; class Insecta; order Hymenoptera; family Formicidae; genus Nylanderia; species Nylanderia fulva. The sequence goes on from NW_028190442.1 coordinate 84,918, forward strand.
AGAGAAATAGTGGAAATCGAAAGGAAAGAGTTTGAAAATCGAAATTGTTCCTGAGCGCAAGTTTAAATATTTGTGGAAGTTTCTTCTAAATAAATTTTTTAGAAAAATTCCTAAAGCAAAAAACTATTCTTCCTTGGATAGCACAAAAATATATGGATATCAATAATCTATGCAAAAATTATAAATAACATGAAAATATAACGCAACGATTTTTTAATCAAATAAACTGTTATATAATTTAAATATTTTTAATAATGATCGCACACTCACATTTATTTTTATTTATTATTTCTTAATCCGTGTCTTTGGATAACTTTTAGATGAATTACACATCTGTAATTGGGCATGTAAGTGTGAATAAGTATTATTAGAGTTACAAATAAAATAAAATCAACTTTTGAATCTTTTTATCATTCAAAAATTAAAATTAAAAATAATCTTATACGATTTAATTAAATTTCATTTTTTTTCTAAAAATAAAAAATAAAATAAAATAAACTTTGAAATTTATCATTCAACAATTAAAATTAAAATTAAAAATAATCTGATACAATTTATAATTAAATATCATATTTTTTATAAAATAAAAATAAAATAAACTTTGAAGCTTATCATTCAAGAATGAAAAATAATCTTACAATTTATTAAATTTCATATTTTTTAAATAAAAAAAAAACGAAATTTGACATGTCACAGAAATATTTTTATTCCACGTGTCACACACACTCACACACACACACACACACATATTTTTATTTTATTATTTTTCCTCTCTCTTCTATTAAAAGTCGCATCCACGTTCTTATTGTTAGCGGATCTACAGTTACTCAGATCATCCGAGGTTGTGCCCCGGAAAAAGAGAAGGTCACGCTTCGGGGGAGATCTCCGAGAGCGATCGCATCAACGCCGTTTCTTTAACGAGGGTAATTTCGGGGTGGCGCGACGTCACGATCTATCTCACTCGCGTCTCGCTCCGATTCTCCACTCCATATACGAGTTTTCGATCCGTGCGTGTGCGTATGTAGACACTTACACATGCGTAATGTGAATTTTTGCGTCCGTTCTCCGTGAGAAGAAACTCTCTTGCACGGTAAAATGCTGATATATCGTGTCGGAATGGGGGATCCTTGTATACTGAATACAAAAAATCCACCCACGTGTACACATATACTTGGCTATTTAATTATTGACTTGAAATATATAATTTTTCATATCTCGTATATAATTTTTATTTATATTTTAGAGCTTAAGTTCATATTTGATTTTTTTTCTTTAGAGATTCTTAATTTTTTTTTTAAATTTTAGGTAAGTTAAAAAATTATGTAAACATTGTTATAAAAAATGTAAATTATAAAAGGGATATAAAATTATATTCACACATATTACTTTTATTTATAAGTTTTTTTATCGCTTACTGCTTAAGTATTTTTATGTGCTATAGCCCTAAATCAAATTATCTGAATATTATTCTAGATAATTTAGTAAAGATAATGCATGCTTTTATCATCTATAAAAAATCAGACGCCAATAACGCCAAAATTTCATCTAGATGATCACCTAGAATTCAATTATTAAAATTTAATCAAATAGAAATTAATATATATTATATATAAAATAAATTAAATATAAGATAAATATGAAAATTAATTAAGTAGAAATTAAAAAATTATTATTATTATAGTTATATTATTTAAAACATTATTAAAATTTAATAAAATAAAAATTAGTACATCATATATAAAATAAATTAATAAAATAGCTCTATATAAAACTTAATTAATTAATTAATTAGAAAAAAATTAATTTCCATATTTATCTATTTTATTAATTTATTTTATATATGATGTACTAATTTTTATTTCATCTAAATGATCATCTAGATGATATTTTGGCGTCACCTTATCTTCACAAGATAATTTTTTTGCATTTAGATGATCATATCGCGGAAGTGAGTTTAGATGATCGTCGGCGGAATTTTTTTGATCATCTATAATTTTATTTAGAATAACCGCAAACACTGAGAACCAGCCTGTATATGTACGTACGCGGCACGCATGGATGACTGGGAACCCCCCATTCCATCCCGACGATCTTGATCGCGAATGTCGACGACGCGATCGTGAGATCGAGAGGAGAAGAAACAGAGAGGAACACCCGGTGAACAGGGGAATCGTCTCCTCCGATCCGGCGTATAAATCGCTTCCTTCGATTCCGCGGGAAGAATCCCTTCTCGAGCGCGAGAGAGAGACTTACTCTGGTATCCCTTATTAGATCCTATTACGCGAGTCTCATCGCTTCCTGTGTGTAATTACCGGATCGTGTCTTATGTATGTATCGTGCAAGGTTCGCAGACCTGTTAAAGTCCGGAATTTTTATGCATACTTAATCGTTTCTTTTTTTTTTTTTTCAATGTTTAACCAGCACTCGAGACGTACGCTATTTACACGCTTCAACGCTAAATTCTTTTTTTAACTGGCGCGAATTTTTAAATTCTTCAGAAGGTTGTTGGATGTTTTTGGAATTTTTTTCATTTTTAATTTATAAATGTCTATTTCTTTGTTTAAAATATAGAATACATGACAAAAAATTAGCTACCTTTTAAGTGTTTATTCGTAATTAAAAATAATATATTAATATTTTTTTAGTATATTAATATATTAATAATATATTAATATTTTTTTAGTATATTAATATATTAATATTTTTTATTAATATATTAATATATATTAATAATATGTTTTTTTTCATATTGAATCTTCAAAATATAATGTACGATTTCATAAACTTCAAATATTGCACTAGTAATATTTTTTAGAAATTTAGGCATGATAAATTTCAAATAATATTAGATAATTTCAAGGATATCTAATAATATTTTTTGCATCTTTAGAATATATTGAATCTTAAAGACAGCCTTATTATAAAGTCTTTGTAGTTTAAAATTTGGGATTCTCTTAAATATACGATAAGTTTCAAACATTACATTAAAGTATTTCGAATAAAGTGCAGTACTTTAGAATTTGAAGATGTAATATACCCACGTAAATTGCTTATAAAAAAATATCAACACAAGAGAAGCCAATAAAATTTTTACTAATCTGCTGCGATACAGAAAATCAACTAAAAAAAGAAAAAAAGGACAAAAAATTCGCGATCGAGAATGTGAGACCGCATTCTCCGATTCGTACAAAATTCCTTCGGTTTGCATAACTTCGTTCGAATGTTGAAAATAATGTTCAAGCAGTAGCAGCAGAAGCAGAAGCAGCAATAATGCTTGTCGACTTCTACGTCATCTTTTCTTTTTCTCGTGCCGCTTTATTAGCTCAGATATTAGCTAAGATATCTCAACGCTACTCGCAATACGTTGAATTAAGATTAATACACACCGGTCTCATAAAATTTATCAATTATATTCAATTATAATTTATATACACAAATAATAATAGTAATAATATCACTTATAACAATTTTTATTTTCTGAAGAAAATTTTTTTTAAATAAATTGTAATATATATTCAGCAATTTTATTATTGTAAATTGTATATATTATAATTGTTATTATTATTGTATTGGTATTTAATATATAATTTTATACATATATTAATACAATTATTTATTATATATTATTTTTTTATATAATAGATTATTTATATTATATTAATATAATATATATAATATTATATTAACAAATAATAATATATTCTTATATAAACATAATTATTATTAATATTAGTATAAATATTATACAAATTATTTTCAATTATATGTGCACTAATATTAGCAATAATAATGGTTTGTAATAATTTTTATTTTTTGAAAATAATTTTTTGGAATAAATTGTGATATTTAGCAATTTTATTATTTTGTCAATTATATATTATTATTATTATTATTATTATTATTATTATTATTATTATTATTATTATTATTATTATACATAGCTATATGAAAATAATTAATCAACGGTTAAAATACTCAAAAAATAAGTGAAATCCCGATAAATAAATAACCTTGATTTTGTCATCTGATCAAGATCTGCATTGAGTGTGAATCGTCCTTTAGCTTTCGTAACATCGGGTCCAAAGGTCACGATACAAGGACGGGGATGTTATTGCGCGCCGATCATTCCGAATCGGCTTCGAGAAGGAAAGGGAGAAAGGGAGAATATCGCCTTTTTACCGCGTTAATTAATTGCGAATTTTGGTTTGCCCGCATATCGAGTCGCATACGATAATACGGCCGACCCTCCCATTAGAGCTTCAAAATAATTGAACTGGATTCCAGCGTGTCAAACATGCGCATGCGTGGACACGCCGTACCCGATTCTTTTCATTTCATTTCATTTCATTAGTCATCGACTGTTAATTTTGCCGATAAATAAATCCATACGAGCTTCGTCAGAATCTTTTCAAGGTCCTATAATCGTATGAAGTTAGCCCCCCATTTTTCGAATTTTAAAATTTTAAAGGTTGTTCCAGGTTGTTCTAGACTTGTTCTAAATTGTTCCAAAAGATCAAATTTAAAAAATAAAAATTTTCGCGAAAAATGGAAAAAAACGATTTTTTGACCTGGCCCCCCATTTTTCGAAAATCGAACTTTTAAAGGTTGTTCCAGATTGTTCTAGTTGTTCTAAACATTGTTCCAAAGTGATAATTCCCTAAACAAAATATTTCACGAGATATAATAAAAAAATAGTTTCGTGCGCTAAAACAGTATTTTTACGTTTTCGGCTATAGTTATTATCTCTTAAACACCAAACTGTATATTTTAGCTAAAAACGAACAGAACAACCTGGAACAACTCTCAATTTTGCTAGAACATAATTTTAAAGAGTACTTTACTCTTGGAAATAAACATATTTTTGTTGTTTTTTCGTGTTTTTCGACCGATAACGACGTGACAGCGATCCCAAACTATAGAACAATTACGTACTGGCATAGAACAACTTGGAACAACTCTCAGTTTTGCTAGAACATTATTTTAAAGGGTACTTTACTCTTGGAAATAAACACATATTTTTTGTTTTTTCATCTTTTTTGCCCGCTAAAGTCGCGATAGCGGTCCCAAACTATAGAACAATTACGTACTGGCATAGAACAACTTGGAACAACTCTCAGTTTTGCTGGAACATTATTTTAAAGAGTACTTTACTCTTGGAAATAAACACATTTTTTTTTGTTTTTTCATCTTTTTTGCTCGCTAAAGTCGCGATAGCGGTCCCAAACTATAGAACAATTACGTACTGGCATAGAACAACTTGGAACAACTCTCAATTTTGCTAGAACATAATTTTAAAGAGTACTTTACTCTTGGAAATAAACACATTTTTCTTGTTTTTTTGTGTTTTTCGACCGATAACGACGTGACAGCGATCCCAAACTATAGAACAATTATGTACTGGCATAGAACAACTTGGAACAACTCTCAGTTTTGCTAGAACAATATTTTAAAGGGTACTTTACTCTTGGAAATAAACACATTTTTTTTGTTTTTTCATTTTTTTTGCTCGCTAAAGTCGCGATAGCAGTCCCAAACTATAGTACTCTTTAAAATTATGTTCTAGCAAAATTGAGAGTTGTTCCAAGTTGTTCTATGCCAGTACGTAATTGTTCTATAGTTTGGGACCGCTATCGCAACTTTAGCGAGAAAAAAAGATGAAAAAACAAAAAAATGTGTTTATTTCCAAGAGTAAAGTACTCTTTAAAATAATGTTCCAGCAAAACTGAGAGTTGTTCCAAGTTGTTCTATGCCAGTACGTAATTGTTCTATAGTTTGGGACCGCTATCGCGACTTTAGCGGGCAAAAAAGATGAAAAAACAAAAAAAATGTGTTTATTTCCAAGAGTAAAGTACTCTTTAAAATAATGTTCCAGCAAAACTGAGAGTTGTTCCAAGTTGTTCTATGCCAGTACGTAATTGTTCTATAGTTTGGGACCGCTGTCGCGACGTTATCGGTCGAAAAACACAAAAAAACAAGGAAAATGTGTTTATTTCCAAGAGTAAAGTACTCTTTAAAATTATGTTCTAGCAAAATTGAGAGTTGTTCCAAGTTGTTCTATGCCAGTACGTAATTGTTCTATAGTTTGGGACCGCTATCGCGACTTTAGCGAGCAAAAAAGATGAAAAAACAAAAAAAATGTGTTTATTTCCAAGAGTAAAGTACTCTTTAAAATAATGTTCCAGCAAAACTGAGAGTTGTTCCAAGTTGTTCTATGCCAGTACGTAATTGTTCTATAGTTTGGGACCGCTATCGCGACTTTAGCGGGCAAAAAAGATGAAAAAACAAAAAAAATGTGTTTATTTCCAAGAGTAAAGTACCCTTTAAAATAATGTTCCAGCAAAACTGAGAGTTGTTCCAAGTTGTTCTATGCCAGTACGTAATTGTTCTATAGTTTGGGACCGCTATCGCGACTTTAGCGGGCAAAAAAGATGAAAAAAACAAAAAAAATGTGTTTATTTCCAAGAGTAAAGTACTCTTTAAAATAATGTTCCAGCAAAACTGAGAGTTGTTCCAAGTTGTTCTATGCCAGTACGTAATTGTTCTATAGTTTGGGACCGCTGTCGCGACGTTATCGGTCGAAAAACACAAAAAAACAAGGAAAATGTGTTTATTTCCAAGAGTAAAGTACTCTTTAAAATTATGTTCTAGCAAAATTGAGAGTTGTTCCAAGTTGTTCTATGCCAGTACGTAATTGTTCTATAGTTTGGGACCGCTATCGCGACTTTAGCGAGCAAAAAAGATGAAAAAACAAAAAAAATGTGTTTATTTCCAAGAGTAAAGTACTCTTTAAAATAATGTTCCAGCAAAACTGAGAGTTGTTCCAAGTTGTTCTATGCCAGTACGTAATTGTTCTATAGTTTGGGACCGCTATCGCGACTTTAGCGGGCAAAAAAGATGAAAAAACAAAAAATATGTGTTTATTTCCAAGAGTAAAGTACCCTTTAAAATAATGTTCTAGCAAAACTGAGAGTTGTTCCAAGTTGTTCTATGCCAGTACGTAATTGTTCTATAGTTTGGGATCGCTGTCACGTCGTTATCGGTCGAAAAACACGAAAAAACAACAAAAATATGTTTATTTCCAAGAGTAAAGTACTCTTTAAAATTATGTTCTAGCAAAATTGAGAGTTGTTCCAGGTTGTTCTGTTCGTTTTTAGCTAAAATATACAGTTTGGTGTTTAAGAGATAATAACTATAGCCGAAAACGTAAAAATACTGTTTTAGCGCACGAAACTATTTTTTTATTATATCTCGTGAAATATTTTGTTTAGGGAATTATCACTTTGGAACAATGTTTAGAACAACTAGAACAATCTGGAACAACCTTTAAAAGTTCGATTTTCGAAAAATGGGGGGCCAGGTCAAAAAATCGTTTTTTTCCATTTTTCGCGAAAATTTTTATTTTTTAAATTTGATCTTTTGGAACAATTTAGAACAAGTCTAGAACAACCTGGAACAACCTTTAAAATTTTAAAATTCGAAAAATGGGGGGCTAACTTCATACAGGCTATAATTTAATCCCAAAGTGATTGCGCGGAGACGACATACTAGTTCATGTGCGTACATTTTTTTCATTTTTTTTCTATGTTAACAATCATTCCACAAGTTGATACACATATATTTAAATAATTAATATGCTTAACAGATGTCTTCATATTTTAATTTGACCTTTAAAAATGAGTGGCAGATGTCCCATTAAACAGCGCAACCACTTTAGGATTTTTTAAAGCAAATTTACGTCATTTTGACGTCTAATGACGTCAGTTTGCTACTTAGGGTCAAGATCCCAAGTCTTCTTTGATCGAGCGGGATCATCAGATTAATTATAATAATAGTAATGTCAAAGAAAGGTGATAATCACTGATAAGAGCGACTTACCGGTGTCCCTGGTACGAAGTCTTGACGAGTTTCACCGCGAAAAGGAACTGTATGGCGCAGACGAGGAGACAGCACAGGTTGAGGGACAGGGCCAGGGCGCACAGAGCCAGAGTGACCTCGTAGACGATGACGAACTCTTCCGGGCTGATGAGACTGTTGGACGTGACCGTGAGCGGGGAGATCTTCAGCAGGAAGATAACCGAGAGCAGGGCCAGGAGCAGAGACACCAGACACAACAGTCCCAAACTGGTCAGCATCTCCTTCACACCCGCCTCATCGTTCCGATGAAGATTCCTGGACAGAGACGAGGACCAGGAGGCGTTGAGGGGTATCACCGTCGGGCCCACCTGGCCGGCGACGGCAGGAAGCGCAGGTGCGGCAGGTGCGGGCGATGGCGTGGTCTGGCTCGGCAGCCGCGACAGCCTGGAGATGTCGAGGCCGCCGTTCGCCTTCGGCCGATCGTGATGGAGGACGTTGGTCTGCGAGATCACGGTGTGACCGAGCTGACTCGCAACCGAGACGTTGTGATTGTTGTGATGATTGTTGTTGTTGTTGTTGTTGATAATGTTAGCGCCATTGTTACCATTCGCACCACCCACCGGACTAACGCTGTTGACCGAGTGCTTGGACGTGGACAACGTCGACACGTTGAGCGTGTGCGAGTTCAGGCGTTGCGACAAGGTTATTGACGCTCAGCTGGGAGTGATTCAGGGGATGCCGATGCGTCGACGAGGGCGTCGTCGCCGATTGGTGAGCGTTCGACCTCTGCGCCACCGAATCGCACACGTCGATGCCGTTGTTTCCGCGATGTCCGCGCGCGGTCCCGGCGCTTCCGGTGTAATGATGATGATGGTGATGTTGCGACGGCTGCTGTTGCTGTGGCTGCTGTTCCTGGTGCAGCGAGTTGTTGTGCAAGTGGTGATGATGGTGCCCGCCGTGCAACGAGCCCGAGCTTGTTTGATAATCATTGTGATGATGCCTGGAGCCCGTTGACGACGGCTGCCCCGTCAAGATGTGCTTCAGCATTACTCGACACTCGCTGTTGGTGTCACGCGAGGGGTGAGGCTTCTCTTATGTCTTTCCGATGCCGATATTGTTCTTACATGACGGAAGGGGCTGTCGAATTACACCGAGTTGTGTGGCACGTGAATTGTCAACTTTCACCTTCCTCAGATCAGATCCGTCATGTCGGAGGATGTCGCTACTTTCCTCATTGCGTCTAATAGCAACAAAATCTAATTATTATCTTCAAATTCCAAGTCACACGTGACACATTGACCCGATCCTTTTCGAGAGTATCACTTCTCTCTTCATCACTAACGTTTCACAATAAGATATATCACTACAAAGTTATATCAAAGTCTTCTAACACGCGATTCGTTTCGATCACAATATCTAGGCCCGATTTCAACTTTCGTTATCTTTAGGCAAATCCAAAGTGGTACATCACTTATCGAAACCCGATCCTTTTCAAGAGTATCACTTTTCTCTTCATCACTAATGTTTTATAATAAGATATATCACTACAAAATTATATCAGAGTCGTCTCCTAACACTGCGATTCGTTTTCGATCACAGTATCCAGGCCTGATTTCAACCTTTCTTACCTTTAGGCCAATCCAAAGTGGTGCATCACTTATCGGGATCGGCTCTCGGGCCGAAGATACGTCCTCATTGTCTTCCGCGATCGATTCTTGACAACTAGAAGCACGAAATCAGGATTTACGAGGGATCGTTAGGTTCCCGGGCTCAGCGAGTTGCTGCACACCAGTTGTTCCACCATGGCGACGACGACATCCACCGGGCAGCGCGGAACTATGCGACGACCAGGTTCGCTGAGGTCATGAAGGGAGAACTCTCTCGTTCTCTTTTTTCCTTAGAACGAGTGCGTGCGTTAAGGCGGCTGCAAGCTCGGTTTTCTACCACCTCGGTCTCTTCGGATACGCGCGAGCTCGCCAGCCGGCATGGCTCCCGAGATGGTGCCGGCGGTGCCTCTGGAACAGGTCGGAGGAAATAATTAATGGACTGACTGTTCACTCTCTGTCGGTTGGAATAGTCGGACCGTAAAAAGAAGGATAGATACGGGGTATAATCTACCCGGAGTGCGCCGGCAGAAAACGTTTCTTTTTCTCTTTTTCTCGGCTTTTCTACTTTGCGCGAGACGAAACGGAATTGATCACATCAAACAAAATAAAAAGAAATTACGTGACTTCGGTAGAAAGGAAAAGCATAACAAATTGGCTAAATCTACCCAATTGGAAGCATAATACATTATGTAATTTTTACAATTTTTATTTAATATTGGGAAATTTTACTCAAGTAGCAAACTGACGTCATTAAACGTCAAAATGACGTTATTTAAAATGATGTCACGATGACTGAAGTCATTAAGCGTCAAAATGATGTAATTTTAAATGACATCATTAGACGTCAAAATTCATTTTGCTACTTGGATAAAAGCTCCAATATTAAGTAAAAATTGTAAAAATTATATATTAAATGTATTATGAATGACATCGTTTTGACGTCGACTGACGTCATTAGATGTCGAATGACGTTATTAGACGTCAAGATGCCGTCATTTTGACATTTAATGACGTCAGTTTGCTATTTGGGTGAAAATTCCCGATATTAAGTGGGAATTGCAAAAATTATATAATGTATTATAATTAAAAAGATTATATAATAAATGTATTATAATTTTTATATAATAAAATTTATATTAGTACATAGTATATTTTATATGATAAAATCGTGAGATATAATTTCTGGAGAGTTTTTTCTTCAAAAATATTATTCATTCCTTGTATTCTCCGTGCATGAAACCCGAAAGCGTGTTAAGTGCACTATCAAGATTGGAAACCCCGAGGAGAATCCAGCGGCGTAATTAGAAAGATCGCACGGAGGTGCGCGCAACACTTATGTGTTAGGCATCAGACGATGACCTTTGAAGCTGCGCAACTCGTGGAAAAGCCGCGATGCGAGAAATCACGAAGAGACAAATTGCCGGTCAAATTACGGCGAGATAAGTAAGAATCGCGGCGAGGAAAACTGGGCGATCCAGTCTGGGCAGACAATCGTGTCGATACACTTTGTTCACCGTGTGTATTGTTATTATCACTTTCAACGAGTACCTTATACAGAATAGACTCTCTCTCTCCTGGGTATGCTCGTTCATAGATTGTTCATACATATCCTCTCACTCGGCACGAGCGGGTCACGCGAGCTCGTCTCTTTACTTATCTAACGGAATGTATGTAGAGTTATCTACGATTCCCTCTGTATTTTAAAACTGCAATTAGAGATCAAATGAGCGGATGCATTATTCAGCATTAAAAAATTGTTCAATTATTTGTTATTTTTATTATACAACATTTATGCATAATTATTCATGTATTAATTATATATTAGATAGTATAATTATTTATGTAAATAATTATTATATACCTATAATTACATATACGTAATTAAAAAAAAATTTTTTTTAATGAATAATCTCTCCTAAATTAAATCAATTGAACTTCACACAAGTCAAGCTTTATTCAAGCATGCTGTAAGAAATTTAATTTAAAAAAATTTAAATTGAAACTGAAATCTAATTTAATTAAAATTAACATTTTATTTAAAAAAAAAAAAACCACTCCTCAATGTTTAAAGTCGACCAGACTGGCTATAATTTATTATAAATAATTATTTGAAATACAACAACAACGTTTCGGCTGTCATTGCAGCCCTTTTCAAGTACATCAAATTTAAAACAGTAAATCAACTTCTATGCAAACTACCGACAATGTTAACGCTTGTTTTGATGAACAATGTAAGACCGTCAGTCTTACATTGTTCATCAAAACAAGCGTTAACATTGTCGGTAGTTTGCATAGAAGTTGATTTACTGTTTTAAATTTGATGTACTTGAAAAGGGCTGCAATGACAGCCGAAACGTTGTTGTTGTATTTCAAATAATTATTTATAATAAATTATTGCCAGTCTGGTCGACTTTAAACATTGAGGAGTGGTTTTTTATTAATTATTACTGGCAACCTTAAGGATTATTATTTATTTTATTTAAATATATATGTATCTTTAATTGTATTGAACATTTCTTTGGTGTATAGATATTTAGAACCAATTTTCATTGAAAGCGTAAAATTAATGATTATTCTCGCATATTTTAATTTTTTAATTAATTAAATAATTAAATTAAAATTTAAAAAAAATTATCTAAAAAAATTATAATTATCTAAATATTTAATTCACTAAAAGTTAAAATATACGAGAATAATTATTAATTTGAAGTTTTAAAATTGATTCGAACGTGTCAAAGAAATATTTATTGATAACTTTAAGAATTTTAATTTAAAATTTAAATTAAAACAAAAAAATCATTATATCTATTTTGTATATACATATATAATTTTACGATGTAATTATGATAATAGGTACATATGTATATGCAAGCCATCATTTGACATCTTGTTAGAATTCCAATCATGCATTAACAAAGAAGAAATCGAAGCTAAGAAAAAATTGACAATAAAAGTATGGAAACAAAAAAAAAAGAAAAAAGATTCGTGTCAATCCATTGCACGATTAACTGGATGATATGTACACTTTATTGAGCTTGCCGTTATATTGCGAACATGAAGAGACTGTCATTTCGGATCGATGAACTCGATTGCGATGTCTAACCGCGTCACTCATGTGTCGCGTGAAAAATGCACTCGCGAAGAGTGATTTTTTTCTATTCTTTGTAAAAAATATTTTTTGTGGAATATAATATTTCTTTTGCACGCTGTGCTTTTCGAAACAAAGGACACTGGACTTATTCTTATTGGAATCGAGCTCCATATGCTTCTGCTATATGGAAATGGAACACCTTTTCCGCAATTTATTTCGTGCAAATGTGACATCTTGGGAGGAGGAAATTTAAAAAGATTTTCATTGTCTTCCAAATTAAAAAAAATCAGTTTTGTTGATTTCATGATTTAACGTCGTCTGTCAAGATATATTTTAGATTTGAAATGATTAATAAGAGTTCGAGTCATTTAAAAATAAAGAAACAAATGTTTAAGTATATAAAAAATAAAGTAAAATATAGAAAATAAAAAGAAAATAATAAAAATAAATGAAAAAATTTTTAAATAAACGAAAAAAATTAGGTCAGTAGTTTTACGAAGAATTTTTTTATATTCTCAACATTGATCTTGGAATAAAAGCTAAGAATTATATACTAGAGCAGAATGATATATCAAATCAAATAATTTTACCAAATTTTCTTCCTCTCCTCATTATCAGGATCCATTAGTGCTTTCGAATATTATTTATCTTGTCAATCTCGTTAGCGCGATTTATGTGTATATTTTTGTTTCTAATTTCTTTATCGATTTTTATTTCATCTCGAAAATATGATTGATTCGATGACTGTTCATGTATTTCTTTGCGATACCGTTATAAACTTCCTTTATGATACTCGATTTACGATTTGCGTTTCGATCGTTCATATCACAGAATAAATATAATTTTCACATTATAGTGTGTAAACTTTTCGATTAAAAAATAACATCGATTTTCAGTTTACACAAGCTATAATATAAAAATTATGTATTTATTCTACATTGCTTTATTTTATGAGATTCATAAATGTCAGTGTTTATATAAATATTTTTTGTTTACTTTTTAATGTATAAATTATCTACATAATTTTTTCCACATAAAAATATATATGAAATCATTATAAATTACTTTCGATAAATTCCTTCCCGTGTTTATTCTAAAATAAAATCAGTTCGAAAGCTTGAATCAATAATTTTTTTTATTCTTGCATCTGTGTATGTAAAATAAAATCTGAGATTATATCCACCGTCCGTGAACCAATTACACGTTAAACGCTCTCGTCTACGTGCATCTCGTCGTCACGGTACCCTGCATCTCGGCGATCGACGGCGATGATCTTCGCGGCGCGTAACGTGATTCGATCCCACACATTCCTCTCTGTCTCTTTCTGTTGCGCGCGAGATACACCGGATCGCGTGCTACGATCCAGAACCGCAAGATTGGCTATCGTGGGCCGCGGGCAGCTCTCCCTCTCTCTACCTCTTTCCTTCCCTGTTGTCAATAGTCAGGCTTGGACTCATAGAAACGGGTTCCGCTCGCATTCCGGACGTCCAGCCTGCCACTCACGACGGAAAGCGCATCTCCGCATTGATATCTGCGCGCGTGTAAACTCACGTGATGACCAGAATTGGGATTCCGATAGAATTCCCTATCGGACAATCGCGTATATTCGCAGATATATAAACAGTTTAATTATAAGGACAAAAGACACCAATTCAATATTTATTATTTTTATTATATATTTATATTATATATTATTATTATATTATATTTTATTATTTAATATATTAATATATTAATATATGTATAATATATTAATATATTATTATAATATATGTATAATATATTACTATATTAATATATTAATATATAATATATTAATATATATTAATGTATAATGTATAATGTATAATATATTAATATATATTAATGTATAATGTATAATATATTAATATATAATATATTAATATATAATATATTAATATATAATATATTAATATATAATATATTAATATATAATTTAAGAGTTTTAACTAGGCTCTGTAATATATAAATATAAATTTAACATATATAAGATAGGCAATAAGAGCCAAATCGCGGATGACAGTGCGTTATTCTAAACGAAACTAAATTTTTTCGTTAGAATTAAATACCTGTGCACAAGGCACCAAATTTTTACTTGGACACGGCCAAGATATAAAATTGGAATAATCTCTACAAGAGATTTTTAATTCCATGTATCACCTATTCCCCCCTTGGCCGTGTCCAAGTAAAAATTTGGTGCCTTGTGCACAGGTATTTAATTCTAACGAAAAAATTTAGTTTCGTTTAGAATAACGCACTGTCATCCGCGATTTGGCTCTTATTGCCTATCTTATATATGTTAAATTTATTAATATATAATATATTAATATATAATATATTATATTATATATTATTTATATTATATATTATTATATATTATTTATATATTATATTAATTATTATATTATATTGTATCCTTATGTTGTTTTTTGGTGTCACACTTACGGTTCTATGAGACGCGCAATATTTGAGTGTTTAAAAGCGCATTCAACGAAATTATAATATTGTATGGGATTACGTATATGTGTGAGGTTTCTCTCTGGCTGTGCGAGCGAAGTCCTATATGCTCTCATCGCTCTTATCTAATTTCACGACTTCGTCGTCTTCCGTTGCGGTCGCGGCATCGTTTTCTTCCCCCTTTTTCCCATAGACATTTGTGGCCGACGACCGCACGAGCTCCTCTCTGGCGATCGATATTTACGGGATAAATAGATCCCACAAATGCGAATAACGCATATTCTATGTGTATATTCTTATGTTATTTCCTATTTATTGAACGTGCATGAATTCATTATTGCGGATGTATTTCCTTAGATTTTTCCGTCACCGATTGATCGACTGGTTATTGAATTTAAAATCTATGGTTTGAATTTAGGTTTCAACATCTGTTCGATTTAGTCTCGTTTTCTATAAATCTAATTACAAGATAAATCGATTCTTTATACATATAAATAATTATGCAGCATTATTTCGATTTGTAATTATATTTCGTATATGATTCGATAAGAAAATATTAAAAATATTTAAAAAATTAAAAAAAGTAAAAATAAGATCAAAAATTTCGTCATTGAGTCTGAAATTAAGTGAGAAAAATTTTTAAAAATCAAAACCAAATAATTTCATCAAATCTCTTCATCATCCCCTCTATAATTTATCGACGTCAGGAGTCACTAGTGCTTGATACAGCTTGTAAATGTTCAAATAATTATTTATTATTTTCTCGTTATTCATTATTTTCTCATTATTTATTATTTTTCTACCGCCTGTCGGTCAACGACTTTCACCTTAGATGACACATTCATACGAACTTTGTTTCTGTCTACTGTGCAAACTCTCATGCCGCATTCCACAAGCGCAAAAAGCCTCGAGAAATCGCGTTAATGATCTCTTAATGATCACATAACAAGTGTAATTCCCGGAAGATGCATTATAAGTGCGAAAGCGATCTGTACAAAATAAATGATAGTTAACAATTTTAATATCCCACGCTTTAAATTTGTTTTACCTTGACGAGTCGCAGAAGAATGTCTTTTACGCACCTTAGATGATCTTAAAATTAGCTAGATAAAGATGAGATAAAAATATGGAAATTCATCTAAGATAAGATAAAGATGATTTTGTTTTAAATATATCTAGATAAAAAATAAGATTATACGGCAATTAATCTAGGTAATTTTCAGGTAATATTAATTTAAAAATTGCTTTTGTAAACACAGTTATAAAAAAAATGTAAATTATAAAAGGAGTATAAAATATAAGTATTCATATTTTTATTTATAAATTTTTATCGTTTACCGCTTAAGTTCTACTATTTAAGTGTTTTTATGTGCCATGATTCTAAACCAAAATTATCTGAAAATTATTCTAGATAATTTAGTAAAGATAATACTTTTTTTCTAAGATGTACATATAGATAATCTACATATTTTTATTAATTATATAAAGATAAGATGACACCAAAGTTTCACCTGGATAATCATTTACATCATTTTATTTAGATAACACCTAATCCATGAACTAAACCCATGTTCCAGAGCAGCGGCGGCGGCTCCGTTTCTGTTCCTGTAACGGTGTAACGGACTAGACTAGCGTAAATGGGCACCGAGATGGGAGGGAGGGATCATCTACTTGCGGCTAGATCTGCAGCAAGGTCAATGATTTTCCGACCGCGGACCGATGAACTTGTGCCTCGTATGCGCCAGTATATGCATGTACGTAGGTACATACATATATATACGTATAAAGGACCCGGTCGTGGAGTCGGGTCTCGACACGACGGCAAGAGGGCAAGAAGGATCGAGGAAAGAGAGAAAGAGAGAGAGAGAGAGAGAGAGAGAGAGAGAAGGGGAAGAGGAGAATTTGAAAGGGAGAGAGATAGAGAAGGCAAGGTCGTTGCCTAGATAACAGTTGCAAGGTACAGTTGACTCGCATGCCTGCAAGCCTCCAGGGAGAAGGGGGCTAGGGGGTGCAAGGAGAGAAGAGAAAGGGTAGAAGGGGACAAGCAGAGCAGAGAGAAAGAGAGAGAGAAGGAAGGAGGGGCGCAGGAGAATGCAAGGGAGAAAAGGGGTTCCCTGGGCCAGAGAAGGAGAGTAACAAGCGCGACGAGCCCCCCTATATAAAGGTGCAAGAAAGAACGCGAAGGGGGAGGAGAGAGAGAGAGAGAGAGAGAGAGAGAGAGAGAGAGAGAGAGAGAGAGAGAGAGAGAGAGAGAGAGAGAGAGAGAGAGAGAGAGAGAGAGGGTTATGCTATATCGGCGTGATATCTCTCCCTTTTTCTTCCGTTCAACCGCTGCTACAGTTAAGGGGGGACCGACGCACTGATGTAAGAAAGATGTACCCTCGCACGCGAGAAGGGGGCTCTTCTCTCTTCCTCTCTTCTTCTTCTTTCTTAGATCGATCCTCTTCCTTTTCACCGTGTCTTGCCCCCTTCTCTTTATTTTCGTGTACCCCTTTTTCGTACCCCAAGTATTTGATACTGTTCCCCTTCCTCCAGATTGATACGGGGCCCCTTCCTTCTCATGTCTTGCCCCCTTCTCTTTATTCACCCACGTAATCTCTTTTTCGTGTACACCTTTTTTCGTACCCCAAGTATTTAATACTGCCCCCCTCTTCCCAGATTGATTCGGGAACGGGGCCCCTTTCTTCTCATCGTGTCTTGCCCCCTTCTCTTTATTCACCTACGTACTCTTCTTCTTTCTCGTGTACCCCTTTTTCGTATCCCAAGTATTTGATACTGTCCCCCTTTCTCCAGATTGATACGGGGCCCCTTCCTTTTCATGTCTTGCCCCCTTCTCTTTATTCACCCACGTAATCTCTTTCTCGTGTACCCTTTTTTCATACCCCAAGTACTTGACACTGCCCCCCTCCTCCCAGATTGATTCGGGAACGGAGCCCCTTTTTTCTCATCGTGTATTGCCCCCTTCTCTTTATTCGCCTACGTACTCTCCTTCTTTCTCGTGTACCCCTTTTTCGTATCCTAAGTATTTGATACTGCCCCCCTTCTCCCAGATTGATTCGGGAATGGGGCCCCTTTCTTCTCATCGTGCCTTCCCTTTAGTCACCTACGTGCTCTCCTTATTTCTCGTGTACTCCTTTTTCGTACCCCAAGTATTTGATACTGTTTCCCTTCCTCCAGATTGATTCGGGAACGGGGCCCCTTTCTTCTCATCGTGTATTGCCCCCTTCTCTTTATTCGCCTACGTACTCTCCTTCTTTCTCGTGTACCCCTTTTTCGTACCCCAAGTATTTGATACTGTCCCCCTTCCTCCAGATTGATTCGGGAACGGGGCCCCTTTCTTCTCATCGTGTATTGCCCCCTTCTATTTATTCGCCTATGTACTCTCCTTCTTTCTCGTGTACCCCTTTTTCGTACCCCAAGTATTTGATACTGTTCCCCTTCCTCCAGATTGATACGGGGCCCCTTTCTTCTCATTGTGTATTGCCCCCTTCTCTTTATTCGCCTACGTACTCTCCTTCTTTCTCGTGTACCCCTTTTTTGTACCCCAAGTATTTGATACTGTCCCCCTTCCTCCAGATTGATTCGGGAACGGGGCCCCTTTCTTCTCATCGTGTATTGCCCCCTTCTATTTATTCGCCTATGTACTCTCCTTCTTTCTCGTGTACCCCTTTTTCGTACCCCAAGTATTTGATAGTGTCCCCCTCCTCCCAGATTGATACGGGGCCCCTATATGTATAAAAGCGTCCTTCTGAATTTAACGTGGCAGGTGCCCTGCTGAATGGACGCAGCTAGGGCCCCATGGCCCCCCTCGTCCCCCCGGACCCATCTCCCTTCCTATCTTCGTCTCGGACCCCTGTCTCTCTTTCTGTTGCCTGCTTCTTTTGACTTTTTCTCCGTCTTCCCTATCTATGACCGGCTTCTCCCTCTTTTTCTCTACCTTTTCGCCTTTCTGCCCCGCGCAATGATGGCCGCGATCGCTCTCTTGCTTGTTTTATGGCACGCAAGAAACGCTCGACGAGCTCTCTCTCTCTCTTAATCATTTACAAGAGAGTGACTCCGCGATGACGAGAATTCTCCTCCAGTTTTTTCTTCTTCCTTGTTTTTTGCCTCTCTTCGCGTTTTGCTCTATCCGCTGTCGTCTCTCTTTCGCGGAATCGCTGAAGAGCGAGAAACCCGAGTTCGCTCGTTCTTCTATGTTACCTGTCGGTGGATCCCGAGAAAACAGGTGGAGAGACAGACAGGCAGGCTGTGTAAAGGGTCCGTGATAAACTACGCGGCGAATGAATGGCGCGTCATTCCTTAGCTCGAAACGGGAAGCTTTCGAATCGAGGAATTTTGAGGATTCGAAAAGGTAGCTGGAAACGGGCCAGATATAACCTCTATCTATTAATAGCATGGGCGTCCGCAGAGGGGGACAAGAGGGGACATTTGTCCCTCCCTCCTCTATCGTTAGAATCATTACAAAAATTATTTTCGCATATTTAATATAAAAAATTAAAAAAAAATAAAAAATTAAATTTAAAAAAAATAAGAACAAAAAAATTGTAATCATGTCCCCCTTGAAAAAAATCCTGCGGACGCCCATGACCAACGGCTTCGAAAATTATATAGATGACAGTTCAGAATTTTAGTAAGGATCTCCATTATACGAATTTAAATTTCAACAGGCTAGAAAGAGGGTAGACACGGAAGATTATTACGTCACTTTCAAGAAAAATTCATTTTTAGTTGTCTCAAGGCATAAATTGTTTTCTCGCTTCGATTGAGTAATTAAATCTTAATCGAGGATTTTTATTTTAATAAACCCCCCCCCCTGACTCCCCCTAAATAAACGTACTGACAATGAGTGACTTGTGCATGAAACATACATTTTTTTTTGTTATGATATCAAGTAATTATAAATTAACAATTCGAGATTTTTATTATAATTCAGGCAAGAAAAATATCGGAGCAAAATAGTCGACTTGGAAAATTTAAATTTATTTAGAATCGTTTTTAAATCGCTATTCACTAATGATTTTTTACCTAATGATAAGTTCAAATTGACATTTCTTCTCAATAAAAATTAATTGTTGAGAAGAAAGTGATTTTCGTGAAATTGAATTGTTTCAATATGGAAAATAAATAAGATTTTCTTTCTCTTTCCCTAATTATTCTTTAAGTATACAAAAGATAAGATTCACAAATAAGTGTGAATCTCTCTTTAGGAGATATATATAGAGTGTGACAAATTTATAGAAAAAGTATGCAATTTGCAACTACACACTTTTGTATTTTCTTTACGCTAATTAATTTTTCTAATTGTTTTGTGCATAAAAGTGTAATAAAAGATACACACACAATAAATCGAAAAATAAATATTTTACAAGACATTTTATAGTTTATGTAAAATTATCATGTTAAAATACAAAAAAATAAACTCTTATAACTTTTTATATCAAATATTGCAAGAAATCAATTTATATAAAAACATTAGCATGATTTCATGATAAAAAAAACTAGGTTTATCTTCTTAAAAAAGTAGGATGGCCTAAAAGTGAATAATTCGTCATTTATTTTATTTTAATGTAATTTTCACATAATCTTACATAAACTATACAATTTTTATATAATTTTACTATAACTATACTATAAAATTTTCGTAATATGTTTATTTTTCAATCTTATACCTTCATACTTTTATGCACAAAATAATAAAAAGAATATTGGTATAAAGGAAGCACATTATTGTTTTTAAGAAATATCTTAAAAAAATAATAATTAAAATTTAAAAAAAGCAACTTTTTTTCTCCCTTTGTACTTTTGTATGAAATATTTTTTCATAGCAACCACAGTTTCAGCAATATTTAACTATATTAATTATAATGAGACATCCTGTATTTATAACCGATCTCCTTAATTTTTCTATCATGATTTAATCTATCACGATTTTTTCCCAAAATCATATTTCCAAGCATAAAATATAAAAATAATATTAATAACAATAATAATAATAATAATAATATTATTTATAATTAAATATTAATATTAATAATAACAATATTTAATATAATAATATGAATATTAATAATACTATTATAATATTTAACAATAATACAATATTTACTAATAAATAATAATATGTAACTATAATAATATATATATTTCCGAATAATAAAATCAGCGGTCAACAATTTACTTAAGGTGCCATTAGCAGCAACTAGCGTTAATAAAATCGGCTGTATCTACATCTTGCGGAGAGGAGATCGTGGATCTATTCTCGAACAATGCGATTGCTTCGAGAGATGAGAAAGTAGGGAGGAGAGCGCGGCCGGCCAGGATCGGGCAAAGGTAAGAGAGAATGTAAGGAAGAATTGTGGGAAAGGAGAGAAAATTGCAAAACGACATACCGTGCGACCGCACACGCCGGCAGAGGAGGAGGATAATTCCACGGTGTGCGGCTTAAAACCGCGCGCGCAATTTGGCCTCACGCCATCGTTTAAAGTATGTTACGACGAACAAATATCCCTGTCGTTAAAAAAGATAGCGCGGGGAAAACGCGAAAATTACGCGGTTCAATTCTGACGAACGCACCGAAGCTGACGCGCCCCGAAACAAAATTATAAATGTTTTTAACAAATATTTCGGAATATTTCTATAAAATATTGCATAAAAATATTTTAAAATGGTTTTAGGAATATTTTTAAATGATTTAAAAATTTTTTGCGATTTTTTAGAATATTTTCAAAAACTTTTAAAGATATTTTTAAAAATGTTCTTCTTTATCGCTCAGATAATATTTTCTTAAATATTTGATATATATTTTTGAAATATTACTTTAAATCTATATTCAAAAATATTTCTGAAAATATTTTTTAAACATGAAAAGCGGCCATAGAAACATTTTAAAAATATTTTTGAGAATTATTTTATCTTTTAAGAAATATTTATCGAAATAAGAGGACTTTTTATTATAACATTTTTAAAAAATATTTTTAAGTGTTTTTATTCCACAAAAATAGATAGAATAAATTCTTTATTAATAACGAACGATATATTTTTTATATGAATCTTGGATAAAGATTCTTAAAAAAAATAATTTTTGTTAATGTAAAAATTAATTTGATCTGCTTTTTTTAAAATTAAGAACATCTGATATTAATGTTTAAAGGGTTTCTCTCTTAAGTGGATTCTTTTAATGTGATAGGATATTCTAAAAACAAATGGAAAATTCTTAAAGTAAGAACATAATTTTTTCAATTCAAATCTTGGGTAAAAATTCATTGGAAAAATAATTTATGTTTTTGTTAATGTAAAAATAAATCTTATTTGGTCTACTTTTTTATAAATTAGGAATATCTGATGTTAAATCTTTAAATAATTCCTCTTTTAAGGTGATATTATTTTGGTGCCTAGTTTAGAAAAGGATATTTTAAAAATAAGTAGAAACTTCTTAAAATGAGAATATACAAGTTTATTTGAATCTGACAATAAGATAAAAATTCTTGAGAAAAATAATTTACGTTTGTTAATATAAAAATAAATTACATATTAGTCTCTACATTTAAAAAAATCAGAAATATTCGATATTAATTTTCTCTCAGAGGGTTTCCCTTTTATTAAGGCAAGGAGATCCTTTTAGCGTCTAATTTAGAATAGAATATAATCTAAAAATAAGTCAAAAATTCTTAAAATAAAAATAAAAATTTTTAGTATATTTGAATCTTAGATAAAAAAATGTTTGAAAAAATAATATATGTATACTTTATTGATAATGTAAAAATAAATTTGGTCTGCCTTTCTATAAATTAGAAATATCTGATACTAATCTTAGAAGATTCCCTTTTTAAGCTAAGAAGATTCTTTTAGTGCCTGCTTGAATATTTATATAAATTTTAGATAGATCTAGAAATAAGTAGAAAATTCTTAAAATAAAAACATAATATTTTCAGTATATTTGAATCCTGAATAAAATAATTCTTAGGAAAAAAATGTTGAATAAGAACATTCTCAACTTTTTCACAAATATTACTAACATCAATACATATATTACATTTACATGAAAAAATTTGCATTTGTTGTTTTATCGTCGATTCGTCGAAGACGAGTCTTCAGACACAAAATTACGTAAAATCTCGGTTATAATTGTCGGCGTTATTACACGTAAATTCTTGTCCCTTTCACAACGTGCACGCGATCTCGCTTGCTGCGTGTGTCAATATATGATTTACAAGAGAAGCCAGAATTATCGCCGCCGACGCCGACCAGTCAAAAGAGAGAGAAAGAAAGAGAAGACGAGTCTTTGCGGTTAACGCATGAATACGTTTGCCACACGCTGCCACTTTACGGGCGCGAATCTCTTAGTTCAGTAAAATTAGACTTGAAAAGGGCAAAACTTTATAAAAATTAGGACTAACAACTGATTGTTTTTATTTACAATTAGTAAAAGAGGGTAA
>NW_028190443.1:0-108314 GCF_048542155.1 Nylanderia fulva
ATTTTTACTGTCAAATCATCTCGCACACGCATCTAAGCGTGTCAATGACAATAAAACATACATATATAAATGTGTCTCTTTATGACATAGTTGAACACAATTTTAATATTGCTTTTTTATATATTTTGATGATATATGCATATTTTCATGTATTTTTCAAAGGAAATATACAATCTACCATATATATATATATATACAAGGCTTGTATATATATATATACAAGGTGGTTCAAAAGTCCGGCAACGGTCAATTATGTCCAAGAAATAGTGGTCTTATGAATAAAATATAAAAATTGCAGGGTTCAACCCGGGAAAAATTTTTTATATAATTATATCTAAATAATTATATAATTATACATAATTATATGTGAAATATGTTTATTTTATATATAATTAAATTTATTTATATATAAATTATGAAGTTCATGTATAATCTCATGTCAAGTTATATATGAAACATTATATATATTTATATATGTGAATACTTATTTATTATATATACAATATATATATATATATTATATAAGTATATGTATATAAAAAGCTCTTTTATCTAATTATATATAGACATATTTCATATTTAATTTTGCAAATATATGTGTATAATTTTATATATTTCTATATAATTTTATTTTAGAAGAAGACCCGAAGTGGGTCGAAACGTTTAGAATTTAATAAATGAGTTTAATTTGAGATCTCATTTTAATTTATTAATTTTGTGCATGTCGTCTGCACAGGCTCCGATTGCCGTTGAGATTTTATTTTTATTGTAACACAATAATTCGAGCCGAGATTAACTGTTTTTATATTGAATTTACGCTGGCTGTAATAATGCGTCCGTTGAGGAATTTCTTCCAATTTGTTGGACACAGTTTCAATTGGAGCGCTGTCAAACATTTGAAGGATTGGATTAAATTAAACAAGAGCCTGATTAGATTAAACTTGCGAATCAAATTTTTACAAGATTGTTTAAATCAGAATGTTACACCGTCTCATCTTATATTTCTTTCTCGTTATGGTAATAATTTAATATCATTATAAGTCTGCATTGAACAAACAATTTATTATTAAACGTACTATTAAAGACATTTTAAGAAATGAAATTTATGATGCTCATAGACAGAGGCACAAAGTTATAGATTAGATATTATGAAATCGTTCGTTACACATCATGATAGATCTCCCAGTGTGTTATTGCGATGGGTTTTTCGGTGAGCAAAGCAGATCATTACATTATTTTTATAATAAGGAGCGGGTTCGACTGGATATAAATTTAGATGGCTCTTAGATAAACAAAATAAATTCAATAATAGAAATATTCGTCCTATCCAATATTATTACACATGTACGAAAAGAATTTTTCTTCAAGGCCATGTGAGTCAGGGCCGTCTCAGTCTCTCAGCGTTTCTTTGAACCCGACTTCCTTTGTTTCTTTAAATCCTGATGTTGCTGACAAAAGAGATAAATGGTTTTTTAAATTTATCATCCGTATCGATACCGGTTGAAATTCAAGATTTGTTGCGGTTAGGAGAGAACTTCTGTCTCCAGTATTGACAAAGATAAAACCACCATAGAGTTGTTAAAGAATGTAGAACAAAATATTTTAAACTCCCTGAGTTGAGGAAAAACGATCTGCAGTCAGAAATAGAGCCTTTCCCATAATAAATAAATTCCATATTTCCATGTCTGAAAAAGCTCACACAAAAAATAGTTTTTGTAAAGTTTAACAAATTGACGGGTAAATTCATCCAAGACAATCCCGATATTTTATTTATGAAGGCTGATAAAGGTAACATCACGGTTGCGAATGAACAGAGATATGTATATGGACAAAATGTGTGATTTGCTGGCTGACCGGGATACTTATACTGTTGTTAAAAAAGATCCGACTAGGAACCTAATTAATCAATTACACGGAATTTTAATGAGATGGAAAATGAATAATTACATTTCTTCAACAACATATAAATCCCTGAACTGCACTGACGGGGTTCTACCGAGAGCGTATGGTCTTGCCGAAGGTGCATAAACCGAATTGCCCTTTACGTGTCATCGTGTCATCTAGGAATACATAACCTCTTTATTACTTGGCAAAATTTTACATAAGATAATATATAAGGCAATTCCGAAACCTGATTCGGCTATTTCTGATAGTTTCCAATTAGTGAACAAATTAAATGGTTTATGTGTGGATAGTGATGTGAAGCTAGTTTCACTAGATGTTGCATCATTGTTCACCAATGTACCATTGGATATGGCTATTGATAGTTTAATTAACAGATGGAGTATATTGAAAAAGAAGTGTATTATTCCACGAGATGAATTTTTATTGGCAATTCGTTTTATTATGAATTCGACTTATTTTATGTTTAATAATGTATGTTATCAACAGACTTTTGGCACGCCTATGGGTTCCCCCTCTCACCGATCATTGCGGATATCACGTTGCAAGATTTGGAGAGTAGAGCGATTGCTGCGATTCCAATGTCATTTCCATTTATTTTAGATATGTTGACGATATCGCGTTGGCGGCCCCACCCTCCATGCTTAAAATTGTTTTAAACACTTTCAATTCTTTCCATCCTAGATTGCAGTTCACCATGGAGGAGGGGGTTGACAACCGATTGAATTTTTTAGACGTCACCATTATTATAATAATGGGAGCATTGAGTTTGATTTGTTTCATAAGCCGACGTATTCAGGCAGATATTTAAATTTTGAATCGCAGCATCCTCTCTGTCATAAAAAAGGCACCATTATCAGCCTCATTGATAGAGTTTTTTGGCTATCTCATCCGAAATTCCATAAAGGTAACTTTGAGTCTATGATTGGAGTTCTTTTGTCTAATAATTATCCTTTCAATTTGATATTTCAAACATTACAAGCGCGGTTAAAAAAGTTGTTCTTCCGCTACAATAATAAGTTGGCATAACAATAGTGCAAATATATGCAATGACAAGATCCTTACGCAGAAAAAAGTTTCGTACTTTAATATTCCGTATATTAATAATGTATCGAAGAGAATTGAGGACATTACACGTGATTTGGATGTCATTCCATCCTATACAGCAATTAACAGTCTCCGTAAATTCATTAAAGTACACAAGGATAAGTTACCAAGGGAACTCCATAACAATGTAGTTTATAAAATTGATTGTATGGATTGTGATGCGTCGTACGTAGGGCAGACGGGTAGATTGTTGAAAACTAGGGATGA
Source organism: Nylanderia fulva (assembly GCF_048542155.1). Classification (NCBI taxonomy): domain Eukaryota; kingdom Metazoa; phylum Arthropoda; class Insecta; order Hymenoptera; family Formicidae; genus Nylanderia; species Nylanderia fulva. The sequence goes on from NW_028190443.1 coordinate 3,217, forward strand.
AAGAACATCGCAACAACATAAAAAGAAACGCGTTCACAATTATCAGTCATATCGGAACATAGATTATTGAACCATGAATTTAATTGGGAGGATGTAAAAGTCTTAGACGAGGACCTTTTTTAGGTAACGTTTGATATCCGAAATGATCCACATAAAACGGCAGAGGAATAGTTTAAATTTACATAGCGACACTGATAAATTAAACGAGAATTTTGATCTGTTAATAGAAAAATTTATCAAAATCTAGCTTTGTGATTATACATAGCCGGGTTTTTTTATTAGACCTTTGACATGAGTGCCGATAAGTTTTAGTTGTTTTTATTTTTATTTTCATATTTTATTTTTATATTTTTATATTTGTTTTTTGCGTATATATGTATCCGACTGTGTCGAGGTAGAATACCGCACAGTCGTTAGAGTGATGTGTCACGTGTAGCATCGTCTTCTCTCTGTTTTTACTGTCGGGGTGAGTGTACTTCCCGGTTTTTAATTTTTAATTTTGTGGATTTTTCTACGTTTAATCTATACTATGTTGATTAGTGTTTGTGAGGGAGTCACTGCTCTGCTTCCTTCCTGACGATGGTCACCGTTAGGGAGACGCTCCGACGGCTGGACGGTTTGAATAGGGAGGAGAATGATATTTAATTTATTTGCGGATTGTATGTATATGAGTTTTATAATTTTCCTGTTTGTACCGATTATCTTTTATTTTTGTTTTTTTGTATTTTGCAGCTACTGAAGAAGACCCGAAGTGGGTCGAAACGTTTAGAATTTAATAAATGAGTTTAATTTGAGATCTCATTTTAATTTATTAATTTTGTGCATGTCGTCTGCACAGGCTCCGATTGCCGTTGAGATTTTATTTTATTTGTAACACAATAATTCGAGCCGAGATTAACTGTTTTTATATAATTTTATATTGTTATATATAAAAATTGTTTCTAGGAAAAATAAGATATTTTATGGTGATCTTGACTTTGACGTAAGGGTCAAATTTAGAGGTCATTTGAAGATCAACTTTTATTAAACAAAACCCTCTATTTTTATTAGATATTCTTGTAGCTTATCTCGAGAATTTTCCAAAACACTAATAAAATATTTTTTGATGTACTTATTGAGTTATAAAGATTTGAAGTGAACAATTCTTTTATAAAATTGACAATATCTTGTAAAACATTCAATTTTCATTATACATTTATACTTTTTATGCACGGAATAATAAGACCAATCAATAGGTGCAAAGAAAACACAGTTGCAAAAGACGTATGTAGTTTTCAAGAAGCAACTGCCCAGCAAACATTATAATTGCTATATAACACGTAAATAACGTGCATGTAACATGTAACATACACGTTAGTTGTAATTTCCCACTTATGGATTCTATTATTTATTGTAATTATAGATAGGATAGTGACTTAGCGAAAGATTATCTTTCGGCATCCTACAATATCGATGCTATCTGGGATGTAATTACAATATATAAATAACATATGTCATATTACAAATGTTACATCTATGAATGAGAAATTACCGTATATGTTACATGTAACATGCACGTTATATAGTATTATATATATGTAACATAGCAGTTATATTTTGTGTTTGCTGGGTGCATTTTCTTTACACCAAATTGGTCTTATTATTATGTGCATAAAAATAAAAAGTATGATAACGTAAAACTGAATATTTTACAAAGATATAATTTTATGTCAAACAATTGCTTCGAATCTTTATAATTCAAAAAGTACTTCATGAAAAAATGTTTTATTATAATGCTTTGGAAAGCTGTCGAGATAAGCTACAAGAATATCTAATAAAAAATAAAGGATTTTTAAAAAGTTGACCTATAAATGATCTCAAAATTTGACACCTAGGTAAAAGTCAACACCTTTAGTATTTTTTTTATAAGACCACTATTTTCGGAGATAATTGGCCATTGCCAGATTTTTTAATCACCATGTACATATTATATATATGTTTATGCATGGATATATGCATCTATATACATGTATATATATGTATATATTTCTTACATATATAAATGCATGCATAAATGCATACATATACATATACAAATACATATACACATACATGTATACACATACGTGTATGGTATAAGCATACGTGTATGGTACGTATATTGATATTACCTGTAATTTCTATAAATTACAATGTATGCAGTACGCACAATTCGCTTTTCTTCTCTTATTAATAATTGAGAAAATAGCAAATATATTCAAATAACTAGCTGTATATTTTTATATAATATAACAGAATATTATATAATATACAAAACATTTTTATGCATATATAGAATGAAATGGGTCCCTCCATCGCCCATTCCCGTGAGAACGCAACCATAATACATGTATTTTTTCGTCTCTCCGATTTTTGCAAATGAGACATTGTATTAGACACTTTTTTGCAACAATATTTATTAGAATTACACATTTTAGTATAATGATAAAATTTTATTAGTTAGGAAAAGGTGACAGTTTATTTTCTGCTATTATTTTTAAGAAATGTTGTCTCATACGTTTAACATCAGCAGAATATGTCTCATTACAAGGATTTTCTCCTAAAGCTATAGTTGTAGCAAATGCGGCAGCAAAGATTCCACAACATATACCATCAGGTTGTGTTTGAACGATTTCAAATATTATATTATTTTTATTTATTTGTGGATAACGGCGATGAATGCAATTTTTTTCTTTAGCCTTCAATGTTTCGTATGTACAGCCAGATAGATTGTCGTACACTCGAAGCTTGGTGCCGTCAAAAGAAATACATCGCCAGTGATTACTGCAATTTTCTCCAATAATTTGTAAGCTTTTGTCGTTACAACTTAGCTTCATTATATGAGGATATAAAATATCTTTTTTTAATAACTAGAACGCACATGCAAATCGTTTCTGGGAGAAGATATTTTAGAAACAACTAACAGACGAATAAATCGTCTCTGATATAAAATATCTTTTTTAATAACCAGAACGCACATGCAAATCGTTCTGGGAGAAGATATTTTAGAAGCAACTAACAGACGAATAAATCGTCTCTGATATAAAATATCTTTTTTTAATAACCAGAACGCACATGCAAATCGTTCTGGGAGAAGATATTTTTAAAGCAACTAAACAGACGAATAAATCGTCTCTGATGTAAATATCTTTTTTTAATAACCAGAACGCACATGCCAAATCGTTCTGAGAGAAGATATTTTAGAAGCAACTAACAGACGAATAAATCGTCTCTGATATAAAATATCTTTTTTTAATAACCAGAACGCACATGCAAATCGTTCTGGGAGAAGATATTTTTAAAGCACTAACAGACGAATAAATCGTCTCTGATATAAAATATCTTTTTTTAATAACCAGAACGCACATGCAAATCGTTGCTGGAAGAAGATATTTTAGAAGCAACTAACAGACGAATAATCGTCTCTGATGTAAAATATCTTTTTTTAATAACCAGAACGCACATGCGCAAATCGTTCTGGGAGAAGATATTTTAAAGCAACTAGCAAACGAATGGATCATCTTTGCATGAAATATCTTTTTTTGTTACTACTGCAACTTTATAAACTATTAGTTATTACTATTGTACTATTGTAACTACTATTTATTATTACGATAATATTTCTACTACTAACAACTATTTAAAATAAGCAAGACTGCTTTATTTTTCAGAAATTGTTACTTTTAAGAAAATATGTATATATATATTATGTAAAAAAAATTATAACAATTGAACCCCATAAATATTGAATAAGAATGAAGGAGGTGTCATTAGAATATCGCAAAAAATTTTATAAATGGAGAAAATCTTCCAAATTTTAGAATCATCTTTATTTTCGAATGATCTCAGAATACAAAGTTTCACTGTGGATATCACGTTGCAGGACATCCTGCGTATATATACACATACATACATACATTCATATATATATATATATATATATACACGCAGCACGCACGCACGCACGCACGCACGCACGCACGCACGCACGCACACACACACACACACACATATATATTGTGTGTAAGTGTGTGTATGTGTATAAACAGGCCTATCTATAATAATTATAATTGATTATAAAGTAAATAATTCTTTGTAATAAATGATTTATATAAAAGTATTTTAGAGATTGAATACATAATAATACTATTATTATCAAAACAGAGCAGTAGTTAGATAAGAATAAATTATACAAATCATTTATTTATTACAAAAAATTATCTACTAGAACTTTGTAATTATTATATTTGTTATATCCCCCAAAGATATAGATATAACTATTAAAAGGTAACTAGTATTAAAAAATAAGTACTCGTATTACATCCGCAATTACAACAGACACTGACCGCGTTAAAAAACGCATACGATGCGAGATATACGCGGAATCAGAATTACGACAGATAATGACCTCGTTAAAAACGCATACAATGCGAGATATACGCGGAACAGAAATTGGTCAACGTGCAAGCAAAGCAGAAGAATTTGAATCTGCTTCGCTTGCACCTAGATTCTCGACCGGGGAAACCTGTTGCCAGGCACCCCTTCCGATCGGGAAAACTCCAAAAAACAACACTATAAAAAGAGAGTAGAGACGCGCCAACTCGCTCAGTCGCAGACACAAACAATCGCTCTAAACACGATCTCGCTAACCGCGCGCGCACTTAGCATCGACTCGCAGTTGTGCGCGATACGCGGAGTGATAGAAAGTCAGTGCTGCACACCCGGTAAAGCTTCAGTGTAGTATTGGTGAAATAAATAAAGGCCAAGTGGTTAAATTTGAATAAAGATTTTTAATAAGAAAAGTGTAGTGCATTTTCTTCAAACACCCGAACAAGTACTGACGCCCCGGATTCCCATCCCAATTTGGCGCGACCCCCTGGTGTCTCTCCCGAGGCACACAACAATTTGGTGGCAGCGGTGGGATTGCGCCGAAGGACCGTCAGGAACTACTTGGAGGAAGACCTGAAAAATACAGCAGTATTAATAATCAGGCACGTCGAACATAATAATCGACGGAAAGCGAACAAAACAGAAGCCGACGTATAAGCAGCAGCGTGCCGTACGTACAAGAAGACACACGGACAACGCATCAGCCGACGGGAAGTAGGCCATCACCTAAGGACGCGACCTACGACAACACGGACAACGCATCGCACCGTACAACGACCCGCAGGATCACCTTACAACACCGGACCGCTAGCCGTATCAACAACCGAGCAATGATCTGCAGCGTCAGCGAGCGAGCGATAGTAATGGTAGCCGTATTAATGTAAGTCCGAATCAAACTTTTTATATACTGCATGAATGTCGGAGGAAAGCGAAACACCCCGACAAGCGATAGCGAATAAATCGTGGTTACATAGCGACTCAGCCGAACAATCAATCAAAGCACTACCGATAACTTTAGAAAACCTCGGAAAAGTGCGAACAAAATTAGAAGCATATTATTCGGGAGAGAGCGACTCCGAATCATATACTCACGGGAAAGCCGAACGCGAATTTCCGTTTAACATTTTTGACGAAAGTTTATTTGAAAAAGGGGAAACCGACACCGTTAAAAAATTAAGAAAAGAAAGTAACGTACGCGTAAGACGAACTCCTAGCAACGGGTTACAACGCGGGGAATCCTTGCTTACATTATACGATAGTAGTATTTTCGATCCGAGCGAGTATTAGGACATGCTGCGAACACCGCCTAACGGTGGCATGGATGTGTCCGAGGGTGCCATCGACCGCGAGATTGACCGTCTGCACGGTACAATAGCTCGCGACAATACTCGACTTGTGGAAGCCGACGTACATGCACCACCCCCTAATAGCAAAATAGGAACAACTAACCCCCGCGATACCAGACGATACATAGATAGACGCGTTGACGAAATCGAGATGCGCGAAACTCCTATATATAGGGAGGCCGGCATAGACAACCCTATGCTACGTGAGATAATGAGAGGCATGCGAGAACTACGTGGGGAAATGCTCACGGAAATAAACATATTACGCGAACAAATTCGTGACATTAACGCCATACGCTGACGAACGGGGTTAAACCCGCCGGGACACACACACCCTCGAGAGGGAAACGCGAGACCCAGACAATGACGACAAAAAATATGACGTTGTGTACGGACGAACAGAGAGTGACGCTAGACACCGACAAGGCTCGCAGGAGCCTTTTATATCGTTAAAAGAAGCACGGCAAATGATTCCGGAATTTGACGGGACGGCCCAACATAAATTACAGGAATTTCTAAGCACATGCACGTACGCCATGACAAACATACACTCTGCTAACGAGAGAGGATTGGTGGGAGCTATCCTATGCACAAAACTCAAAGGCAAAGCAATGCTAGATTTCCAAACGCGAGATATACAGACGTATGACGAACTGAAGCAACAGTTGGAATGTACGTATCAGAATAGGCAAAGCACTACGCACCTACAGATAGAATTTAATTCGTTGAAACAAAGAACAAATGAAGGCGCGCAAGCTTTCGGAACGCGCGTCGACACATTAGCTATGGAGCTGTTTGAATCTATGACGGAGGGAGAAGGTCACTCCCCCATTGAGAAGCGAGTTATTTTAAACACCATACAGAAGTAAGCCTTACAGAATTTCCAGATAGGACTACGCGACGAGGTACAACTACTTATTCGTTCTCGAAATTACCAAACACTGCAGGAGGCAATAATTGCCGCAACCGCCGAAGAAAAAGTAAAGGGCACAACTACAACGCGATCTAGCAATTACACAAATCGAAATCGTTATGAGGGAGCGCCGACGCAATCATCAAAAAATGCCGTACAATGCTATAAATGCGGAAAATCGGGGCACTACGAGCGAGAATGCCGTAACAGTAAATACGCGCTTCCGAAACCAGAGAAGTCAGATCGCGTAATCACAACAGAAAAGTTTTGCAACCACTGCAAAAAACGCGGACACAGCCGTGAAGAATGCTGGACGATAAACGGACGGCTAAAAACGACATCAAATCGCGACAGAATGAATGAGGAAAAAAAAATGCGTACCGTTAATTTAACCAAGAGTCGAAAGAAGCCGAAAACGAAAAAGGGTGATACGGATTCCGAGCAAAGCAGTAGCAGTTACGAACGCGACAGCAACGAGGGAGACTCGGAAGGAGAGACACCGGCACGCGCCGTCGAGTATCGCGTATCACACCTACGATCCACACTACAAGAGAGCGCGGGTTTAGATTTAATTACACTACCGATGCGCGAAGCTAGGAATGGCGCAGTTAAAATGCTATTCGATTCAGGGGCAACTATTTCATTAATAAAACTGAAACATCTAAAAGATGACGCACTAATTTATAAAGGAAAAATAACGCTCATTGGCATTACGTGACACAAAGCACGGACAATAGGAAAGACGCAGGCGACAATTGACATAGGAGGTCGAAAAATAAAGCACACAACCTACGTCGTCAAAGACGATTTCCCCATGGAATACGAAGGAATTCTCGGGATAGATTTTTTGCGGAAACAGGGAGTTAACTGTAATTTTAAAAAACGGGAACTCACCATAGGAGATGCCGTGTTAAATTTACAACCATACGAAAAGATCCGATTACAGCCGCGCAGCGAAACAATTATCCGAGCCGCCACAAATAAAAATAGCGCAGGAATCGTAAGAGCCGAACAAACTGCACCCGGTGTGTATATAGGACGATGCCTCGTGCAACCAGAGGACTACGTGTGTCCAAAATACAACTGACGAAGTTGTCGAGTTAAGAACGCCGCTAATAACTATAGACGAAATAGAAGGGGAAATGAAGCATGAAATAACCATCATACGAAAAGAAATTCCGAAGTATTCGAGCAAAAGAAATCGGGAAGTATGACAATTATTACGGACGGACCATCTCAACGTAGAAGAACGATAGGCTATACACAGGATATGCGAAGAATATTGCGATTTATTTTTGTTTAAAATTGTCACGTATTTTCGAAGCGACGAAGCAAGGTCAATCGTAGAAATTGAAAATATTCGACGCCGAGATGTTATTCCGGTTGTTTTCGATTCCGCGAGCGAGGAATCTACAAAAACTCGCCTTTGTCTCGCGTTTCGGAGCGTGATGGGGCAATCGTCCGCGAATAGGATTTCAGCACGTGTGCCACGCGTCGATCGGATGATCGATCGCCCCCTTAGCTGCCGAATTCCGCGAGGATCAAAAATGAGTCTACTCGAGGAGTCTGAACTGAAGAGACGTCTCCGTGTATATCAGCGAAAAGAGCATCGCGCGAATTTATCTCGTTCTAGAGCGAACTTCCGCGTTTTAATCTTGTCTGCGAGAGTTTTGAATAAAACTGCTTTGCCTCAAAAGTGAATTTCTCCACCTTTACAATTTTCTCCGCATCCAGTCTCCTTCGTATCTACGAGCCGACTTATAAATAAATAAATTTGCCTCTGCGCGGAAAATTAAAACAAATCGAAGGTTCTCGCACAGAAGTAAAATGGTCCTTTGAGCCGGATTGTGAAGATAACGAGGACGATAAGGTAAAACGGAGAAAGTGATTCTCGTGTGACTCTCGCGGACAGTGAAAAAGCGCGGGTGGACAATAGAAGCACATCGTCTTACAAACGAGTGTGCAAAAGAAGAGACAGGAACCAAGTGTCGAGTTCGCTCTCGAGAAACAAGTGTACGGGTAGACTCCGATTCACGTCGTCAAAACCCAATTCGACTCGTGAGACGAAACTTAGTGGTCTCTTTCGAGACAAACTCGTCGCGTTCGACAGTCAGGTCGTTCGCGAACTCGTGCCGTCGGCGCCGTTCACGCGCCCGACATACTCAGTGGTCTCTTTTGAGACAAATTCGTCGCGTTTCGACAACAAGGTCGTCCGCGAACTCTTGCCGTCCGCGCCGTTCACGCGCCTGACATAATCAATGGTCTCAAGTCAAACTTAAGACATACGCGTCGCGTTTGATAGAGGAAGCGTCCGCGAATCTTTCCGTCTGTACTACTGACGTTGCTCCGAAAAAATATCGACAGCAAAAGATCTGTTGATCGCGCAATTAGACACGATCTCTCAAGTGAAACGCGTGCTCGTGAATTACAAGAAGTTGGCTAAGGTCAATATTACCCTGCCAAAAATTCAAGGACGATTGGACGAGCTTACGTCGCTCTGGGCATCCTGCAGAGAGCTCCACGTCAAGCTCTTACAATCTACGTCTTCAGATGAACGGGCGAAGGCTGCCTACTTCGTCGATGAAGATTTTCTAATCGCTGAGGATGTCTACCTCGAGACGGCCGATACGCTCCGTGATATGATAAGTAAATTAAGCATCTCTTCACCGCCTTCTCTCGATCGTAGCACTGACTCCTCGTTTCGCGACAGTAATAATAATAGTTTTCAGTTGCCTCGTATTACGCTTCCAAAATTTTCGGGGAAGTTTTCCGAATGGGAAAGCTTCAAGAACACTTTCGAGTCTCTCGTTGCTAGTAACGGTACGCTCACTAACACTCAAAAGTTTCATTACCTGAAAACAAGTGTCATCGGTGACGCTGCCTTAATAATAAATAATTTAAAGATTTCGGATCCGAATTACGAATCGGCGTGGCAACTCTTAATTGCCGAATATGATGATGAGGCGACCTTGATTAATACTCACTTGCATGCTTTCATGAGCATGCCCGTTATGAAACATGAAAGCGTAGGCGAGTTAAAGAGATTGCGAGACACGGTGGCTGCATCGCTGGCCGCGCTGACGAATTTGAGTCGACCGGTTGCTCAGTGGGACGATATGCTTGTTTATTGCGTCTCACAAAAATTCTGTCAAAAAACGCGAAGCGAGTGGAACTTGAAGTGTTCCTCTATAACTTCAATTCCGGCGTACAAAGATATTCATGAATTTCTTACGACTCGAATCCGCGGATTGTCAGACTTCGCGGAAGTTTCAAGAGAAAGTGTTAATCAAAAGCCAGACAAGCCGCGTTCGTCAGTGCATAACGTCTCCGCTGTCAAGTGCATATGCTGCTCAGGCAATCATTTCGTGATAAAGTGCGAGCCGTTTCGTCAAAAATCAGTTGAACAACGAAATGAGCTCGCTCGCAAAAATCGTGTATGCTTTAATTGCTTGCGCTCGGGGCATATTTCGCCGAATTGCCCGAGCCAACAGCGATGCAACCACTGTAGTCGGTCTCATCATTCTTTATTGCATTCCGAAAATTATCAATCGTCAGCTGTCAGAAAAGGTTCGGAAGCTGCGAAACCGAGCGTGAAAACGAATGCGAAGTCCGACGCCTTGGACGGTTCCAATAACGCTGCCGTGGCCAGCGTCCAGACAATCGAGCCGCCGGACTTTACGACTCCGGCGGTTCTCCTCGCAACCGCGTGGGTGAACATCCACACCGCTGAGGGCCGACGCTTTAAGGTTCGCGCGCTATTGGATCAGGGATCCAATTTTAGTTTTATATCGGAATCTTTCTGTCAAACCATACGGACCAGGCGACAAAGAACCGATTTACAAATCAAAGGATTCGGGGAAACCTACACGGGTGCCGCAAAGTCGCGCGTGTCCTTGCGAATGACTCCGTGCGCGAAATCCGACCCGGTATTTCCAATCACAGTGTACGTGTTTCCGAAAATCACGTTGTACGCGGCTTCGCGAGTTCGACCTGTCGAATCGTGGCCTCACTTGAAGGGCCTTTCCCTCGCGGATCCGGATCCGTCGAGCAAACATCAAATTCATTTGCTTCTTGGAGCCGACGTTTATGGCTCACTTTTGATGCGCGACTTGAGGCAAGGTCCGCTCGGTACCCCCACAGCTCAACTAATCGCGCTTGGTTGGATTATTTCCGGTCCGACCGAAAATAAACGGAAGGCTTCAAAAGAAGCCGTTTTAAATTGCGTTCTCGGTCAAGAGATAGACACTCTTCTCCAGCGGTTCTGGGAAGATGAGGAGATCGCGCCTCAAATTCCCCTCACGGAGGAGGAAGAGATTTGTGAGCGACACTTCGTGCAGACGCATAGTCGGTTGTCCGACGGACGATACGTCGTTCGACTACCCTTTAAATGTGATCCTCCGATCGAAATCGGAGAGTCTCTTTCCATTGCGCGGTCGCTGTACAACCATATGGAAAACAGATTGAGAAATCGATCGGAACTGTATTCGCAGTATAACGAATTTCTAGCGGAATACGAGTCCCTCGGAACATATGACTAGCGTCGACGAGTCGGAAAAAACCGAGTAATTGCCCGTTTACATTCCGCACCACCCCGTGATTCGGGAAGATAGTTGCACGACTAAATTACGGGTCGTTTTCAACGCGTCGTGCCGAACTAGGAATGGCACGTCGTTGAATGACTTTTTATTAATAGGGCCCAAATTACAGCAAGATCTACCTGCCGTGTTATCGCGATGGCGACGGTGGAGCTTCGTCTGTACGGCCGACATCGCCAAGATGTTTCGGCAAATTCAAATTCATGAGCAAGATTCAGACTACCAAAGAATTCTTTGGCGTCCTCAAGCGAAAGCGCCCGTTCGACATTTTCGCTTGTTAACGGTCACTTACGGTCTCGCTCCCGCTCCGTATCTCGCAATGCGAGTATTGAAACAGCTCGCCCTTGACGAGGGAGAAAAGTTCAAGGCCGCGGTTCCTATCCTAGGAGAGTCTATTTATGTAGACGACGCCCTGTTTGGCGCGGATGATATAAAATCTTTAAAAAATACTCGCGTTCAATTGATGCAGTTAATGGAAAAGGGGGGGTTTCAATTAAGGAAATGGGCATCAAATTCGATCGAACTTCTCAAGGATTTGTCTGTTGACCAATCGGAAGTAACCGATCATCTAATCCTGACGGAAGATTCACTTAAAGTTTTCGGCCTGTCATGGATGCCTAACGAAGACGTGTTTCGCTTGGTCGTGAACTCGACCACCCCCAGCGTTCCTACCAAACGCTCAATTCTTTCATTTATCGCGAGGCTTTACGACCCTCTTGGATGGGCCGCTCCCGTCGTGATCGTGGCAAAAATAATACTTCAAGAGCTGTGGTTGTTACATTGCGAATGGGACTCTCTCATCTCCGATGAGTTAAAGTCCCGTTGGAATTATTTTGTATCAGAATTTCACAAATTAGAAATGATCAAAATTCCACGGTGGACTGGTCAAGGTCCACAAACTCTCGCGCTAGAGATACACGGTTTCGCTGACGCGTCAAATCGAGCTTATGCCGCCGTCGTATATCTTCGCGTCTATCATTCGCTTTCAGACTTCGCAATAAATTTAATCGCAGCAAAAACAAAGGTCGCGCCCGTGAAAACCGTGAGCATCCCGCGTCTAGAGTTAAACGCGGTAGTGTTATTGAGTCGCCTCGTAAAGTGGACTGTTAATTCGTTGCAGTTAGTTGGAACTCCGATCCATTGTTGGACGGATTCCACGATAGCTCTGGCGTGGTTGCGCCAGCACCCATCAAAGTGGAACACATACGTGGCCAACCGCGTGGCTGAAATACAGAACAATTTGCCATCTACTCGGTGGAGTCACGTATCATCGGCAGAGAACCCGGCGGATTGTGCGTCGCGCGGGCTATCCGCGTCTGAGTTAGTGTCGCATTCGCTATGGTGGACGGGACCACCATGGCTTCGGCAACCTTCAACGGCTTGGCCGATTCATGATATGACGAATACTAGACCCACTAATGAACTGCAGCAAGTTTCAGCTGAACTGCGAAAAACCAAAGTTCTTCACATTGAAGGTGAAGAAGAGTGGGATCTACTTTACAAATTTTCAAGTTAGACGAAGCTCGTCCGAGTGACGGCTTACGTCCACAGGTTCTCGCCTTACTGCGGAAGGAAAAGGTTCGTAAATTTAAAAAAGATTCGACACTGAGCGTCGACGAGCTTAAACGGGCCGAGCAATTCTGGCTGTCTTATGTCCAGCGGAGAGCTTTCAAAGTCAAATTCAAAACTTTGCAAAAGACTGCCACGATTTCAAAAAGGAGTTCCCTTCGAACTTTTGCTCCATTCTTAGGAGAAGATTCGGTACTCCGGCTTGGCGGGCGGTTGCGACACTCCGCTCTTAGCTACGATGAGCAACATCCCGTAATCGTGCCGCGCGGACAACTCGCTTACCTTCTAATCGCTCAAGCTCATAAGAGTACACTCCACGGTGGAGTTCAAATCGTGCTGCGCATTCTTCGTCAGAATTATTGGTTAATGGGAGGGCGAAACTCCGTCAAGGGATATATAAGACAATGCATCCCTTGCGTACGTCACTCGGCTAAACTTTTGAGCCAATTCATGGGAGACCTCCCGTCTCCACGCGTCAATCCGTCGTCTCCATTTGCTCATACGGGAGTGGATTATGCTGGTCCTTTCTTAGTCACGCCGTTCGTTGGCAGAGGCCAAACAACCAGACAAACTTATATAGCTTTGTTCATCTGCCTCGTCACGAAAGCAATCCACGTAGAGCTAGTCGAAGACTACTCTAGCGCTGGGTTCCTCGCCGCCTTTCGGCGATTTGTGAGCCGAAGGGGCTTGCCGTCCAAGCTATATAGCGATAATGGAACGAACTTCCACGGGGCTGACAAGGAATTGAACGACGCGTTCAGCGCCTTGATGAAGGATTCGTCATTGCACGACATCCTTGCAAATGACAAAATTGAATGGAACTTCATTCCGTCTGCGGCTCCTCACTTCGGTGGGCTATGGGAGGCGGGAATCAAAAGTCTCAAGTCGCACTTAAAACGAGTCGCCGGTTCGCGAACTCTGTCACAGGCCGAATTCGCGACGTTATTATGCCAAATCGAGGCGTGCTTAAATTCTCGTCCGATCGCGGCATTAAGCGACGATCCGAGTGACCTATCGGCACTCACTCCGGGTCATTTCCTGATCGGGCGCCCCATAATTGCGATACCGGAGGAGTCAGTGCTCAAAAGTAATGCGAATCGACTATCGCGATGGCAGATGGTCCATTCTTTAGTCGAACAGATTTGGCGCTTGTGGTCGCAAGACTACTTACACTCCCTGCAGCAGCGGCGTAAGTGGTCGGAAAAAACGTCTTGTTTTTGCATAGGAGAACTCGCCTTGTTGAAGAATCCCTTGCTCCCTCCGAGCAAGTGGAACTTAGCGCGAGTCACGCAGATTCATCCCGGCTCGGATAGACTCGTGCGAGTAGTTACGGTGAGAACTGCGAGCTCGATCCTGAAACGACCAATTACGCTACTGTGCCGGCTGCCAATCAATAGCAATATTTGAAAATTGTACTTGCGTTAAACTTAGATTGTAATTATTTGATAAATTTCGGGTGTGATTTATGTATTTAGCGTCAAAATCTACTATGTTAGGCAATATTCTCCTCTTCGGCGTGGTTTTCGAGCCAGGTATCGCATTTATGACTTTGTTATTCGACCCATCGCATTGTCGGTAGAATTTTGAAACATGTATAATTGTATTTGCGTGCTCGAACAGCCGAAAGAGGCGAATATTTGCTAAGGCTCAGTGCCTATTGAAAATTGAGAGCGTCTTTATAATTTAGAAATATTTACTCGAAAATTGTAAAAGGTTTTTTCACCTTCTGATTACTTGCCCTCGTTATTCGATCGCAAGGAATTATTGCATTGATCTCTTGTTTGATTTCTTGATTGATTGAAAATTGATTTATTGTCTTCATCGTACGTTAAAGACTACCGTTGGCTATATTTCGCATATTCGCATACGTTCAAATGCGAGGCGGGCGGTATGTTTAAAATTGTCACGTATTTTCGAAGCGACGAAGCAAGGTCAATCGTAGAAATTGAAAATATTCGACGCCGAGATGTTATTCCGGTTGTTTTCGATTCCGCGAGCGAGGAATCTACAAAAACTCGCCTTTGTCTCGCGTTTCGGAGCGTGATGGGGCAATCGTCCGCGAATAGGATTTCAGCACGTGTGCCACGCGTCGATCGGATGATCGATCGCCCCCTTAGCTGCCGAATTCCGCGAGGATCAAAAATGAGTCTACTCGAGGAGTCTGAACTGAAGAGACGTCTCCGTGTATATCAGCGAAAAGAGCATCGCGCGAATTTATCTCGTTCTAGAGCGAACTTCCGCGTTTTAATCTTGTCTACGAGAGTTTTGAATAAAACTGCTTTGCCTCAAAAGTGAATTTCTCCACCTTTACAATTTTCTCCGCATCCAGTCTCCTTCGTATCTGCGAGCCGACTTATAAATAAATAAATTTGCCTTTGCGCGGAAAATTAAAACAAATCGAAGGTTCTCGCACAATTTCTTTTGAATGGAGAACCACTGAGCTGCACCGCGACCGTGGAACATGAAATAACCACGCGCGCCGATTCAGCACCGGTCAACGTACGACCGTACCGCCTGCCGGAGAAGCATAAGGCGGAGGTAAATAAACAAGTTAAAGAGATGCTAGATGCTGGCATTATCAGGTCAAGCGTTAGCCAATGGAACGCTCCACTGTTAGTAGTGCCGAAAAAAGCTGACGCATCCGGAAACCCAAGACTAAGGGTAGTTGTAGATTTCAGAAAGGTAAATGACCTTACAGTAGGCGACTCGTTTCCGCTACCAAACATCACGGACATTTTGGACCAGCTGGGAAACGCTAAATATTTTACAACGCTCAATTTAGCATCAGGTTACCACCAGATACCGATGGCTGAATACGATAAAAAGAAAACGGCTTTCTCAACTCTTTTTGGACATTATGAGTTCAACAGAATGCCATTTGGACTGAAGAATGCACCCGCGACCTTCCAACGACTAATGAATTCAGTACTGACTGGAATTCAAGGGCTCAAATGTCTTGTATATCTCGACGACATTGTCATATATGGGTCAAGTTTAGAGAACCATAATATAAGGCTCAGGGAAGTATTGCAGAGATTACGGACACACAACATGAAATTGCAGCCAGATAAATGTGAATTTTTACGAAAAGAAGTTATATACTTAGGGCACATAATCTCGGAAAACGGTATATTACCAGACCCATCAAAATTAGAGGCGGTAAAAAATTTTCCGACGCCGCAAAAAGTTAAAGATGTACAGGCATTTATAGGACTTGCCGGTTATTATAGGAAATTCATTCAGGATTTCTCAAAGATCGCAAAACCCCTGACTAGATTGACAAAAAAGGGCGAAACCTTCGGATGAAACAGCGAGCAACAAATTGCGTTCGATATTTTAAAAGATAAGCTAATAACAGCACCGATATTACAATATCCGGATTTTAGTAAGGAATTTAATATAACTACAGACGCGTCCGATTATGCAATCGGAGCCGTGCTCTCACAGGGGCTCATAGGCAATGACCGCCCTGTTGCTTACGCAAGCAGAGTGCTATCTCGCGCGGAGCAGAATTACAGCACAACTGAAAAAGAATAATTAGCGATTGTATGGGCCGTAAAACATTTTAGACCATACGTATACGGGACCAAATTCAAAATTATCACGGATCATAAACCATTGGTATGGCTATTTAACGTAAATGACCCCGGACCAAGGGTAATTCGCTGGAGATTAAAATTAGAAGAATACGATTACGAAATCATACATAAGGCCGGACGAGCGAACGCAAACGCTGATGCATTGAGTCGGAACGTAATCCGAAACGCTGACTCAAGCGAAAGGACGGGAGGTATATGCAAGATAGAAAAAGAAGAGGTAAACGGCGCTAATAATGAAAGGATGTACACCAAAGAGGAAAAACAACAGATACTGTATGAATATCACGATGCGCCCATTGGAGGACATCAGGGAATAGAAAGAACAATTAAGAGGATTCGTTTAGATCATGATTGGCCGGGTTTAACAAAAGACGTCAAGAAATACATCGCCAAGTGTGAGTCATGTCAAAAAAATAAATTGTCGCGGAAAAATAAAGCACCGTTAATAATTACAGATACGCCTGGTAAGCCATTTGAAAAATGTGCGTTGGACATTGTAGGGCCGCTAACAATAACTACGAATGGGAGTAAATATTTATTAACATTCCAAGACATCCTAACAAAATTTAGTAAGGCGATTCCAATACCAAACCAGGAAGCCGGCACAATCGCAAAAGAGTTCGTAACGAAAATAATCCTAGAACACGGAATACCGGGAAAAATTTTGACAGATCAAGGGACAAACTTTTTAAGTGAAATATTTAAGAACACATGTAAACTGTTAAAAATCAAAAAATTACAAACAACCGCGTATCATCCGGAAACAAATGGGGCACTCGAACGATCACATAGGACATTAGCAGAATATCTTTGCCATTATGTTGACGCTGATTAAACAGACTGGGACGAATGGACACCTTATGCAATGTTTACTTATAATACGACCCCGCACAGTGCAACGGGGTACACGCCGTTTGAATTAATTTACGGACATCAGGCCAACCTACCGACGGCATTAACAAAACCACCGAGGGCCACATACAGCTACGATGATTACGCTCAAGAGCTTAGGGAAAGATTAAGGGCCACACAACAAATTGCGAAGGATCGCGTAAACGAAGAAAAAATCAAATCAAAAAAATATTATGATAAAGACGCGAAAGAAATAAAATTTAAAGTCGGTGATAAAGTGCTTATATATGACGATACGCTACGACGCGGACGATCAAAGAAACTTGACGCCTTATGGGCAGGACCGTATACGATAATCGAAAAGAACTCCGATGTCAACTACACAGTAAAGAAAGGAAGAAGAGCAGTACGCATACACACAAACAGACTAAAATCATTTATCGAAAATTGAGACTTACCTATTCTGGTATCGCGAATCGATCAAGGCTGGTCGTCCCCACCAAAACCACCACCTCACGCACCACTCGCGTACCGGTACGCGTATCGAGGGTGACGTGCAAGGAATGCGGCTCACCCGCCCTCCGGGACACATTCGCCCACCGGAGCACCACATCGTACGCCCGGGTATATTCGTCCCCCGTTATTTCGGGCCCCACAACAGGGGCGCGGGCGCGACAGTAGGGACACAACAAATCATCTAAATGCGAATAGGCATTGCACCTAATACAATTAAATCGAAAACACATGATAATACGTCGTGCCGCACGTAACAAAAATTGTCCTAAGACTGAAGAAACGACAGAAGATATAAAAAACGAATGCTCCGCTTTTTTGATAAAAATTGCATACAAAAGTATAAAATAGTAAGGGGAATTATATATATTACAGGATGATCATATTCAATGCCAACGCAGCGATATTGAGACGGTCAAGCCAAGAGCCATACGAACTCGAGGAATTTACCAACGAACCAGGGATACATTTTGAAAAAATAGGCCATTTACATTGTTCTAAAAGCACGTGGAAACTAGTAATAAAACTAGACCTAGCAACATTAACTGCGAAACAGGGTTACATACGAAATTATATAGAGCGTACAGAAAAAGCGTGCAATGTGTTAACGCAACAAAACACATGCCTTAATTTAGTTAGTATTACAAAACAAACACTAAACTATTTGGAAAAGACGACAATACAAATAACTACACTCTACGACAGACGTACAGACAAACGTAGGGGAATAATTGACGGGATAGGAACAGTAGCAAAAACATTGTTCGGTACCATGACGCCGATGACGAAAAACGCATAAATGGCCAGAGAGGTGGATGGAAGAGGTAATAGTGCCAATAGTGAAGAAAGGGGAAGGGAAAGAATGAAGGATTATAGGGGAGTGACCTTGATGCCGACACTGTACAAGATTTATACGGTGGTGCTGGCGGAAAGAATAAAGAGGGAGGTGGAGGAAAAGAGTATAGTGCCAGAAAATCAGACAGGACTCAGGAAAGGAAGGGGTACAATGAATAACATATATGTACTGAATTATGTAATAAACAGACAGTTGGGAAGAAAGGGGGAAAAGATGACAGCAATGTTTGTGGATTGAAAGGCGGCGTTTGACTCGGTGAATAGAGGGAAGTTAATAGAGGCAATGGGGGAGAGATAGAGAGAGAGAAAGAGAAGGGAGGGTAACGATAGGGCTGAGGAGAAGAATGATGGAGGTGCTGAAGGAAATAAAATGTAGGATAAGGATAGGAGAGAAGATAGGAGAGGTGTTTTGGACGAAAAAAGGAGTGAAGCAGAGATCCCCGTTGAGCCCGATATTATTTAACATTTTGACGGCGGATTTAGAGGAAAAAATGGGGAGAGTAAGAAAAGGAGAGTAAGAAGGAAAGGAGTAGGATAGAAGAGAAGAGAATATACACGCTGGCATATGCATGGTATTAGTAGCGGAGGAAGAAGATGAACTGAGAAGCATGATAGAGAGACTGAAAGAATATCTGGAGCAGGAGCTGGAATTAAACGCAAAAAAGACAAGGATTATAAGGTTTAGAAGAGAAGGAGGAAGGTGGAAAAAAGAAAGTGGAAATGGAAAGGAAAAAAAATGGAGGAGGTGAAAGAATTCACATACTTAGGCTACAGGTTGCAGAGAAATAGAAGGCAAGGAGGGCGGTGAAAGATAGGATAAGAAAGCAGCAGTCATAGAACAAGTATGGGTAATAGGGAAAAGGAGATTTAGAAAAAATTGGGGGAGGAGATTATGGCTATTTGATAAGTTAGTCTGGACGGTCATGAGTTATGGAGTACAAATATGGGGGTGGAAAGAGAGAGAAGGAATGGAAAGGTGAGAAGAGAGGTACTTAAGATGGATGTTAGGGATGGAAAGAAGAGCGCCGTGATATATAGTAAAAGAGGAGCTGAAAATGAATAAATTAAGGACAAGAGCAGGGAAAAGAGCGTGGAGTTTTGAGAAGAGGTTGGAGAAGGAAAAGAGAAGCGGGTTGGCAAGATGTTGGGAAGAATTGAAGGGCAGGACAAAAAAAAGAAAGGAAGGGTCGGAATGGGAAAGAAAAAGAGAGGATTTTTTCAGGAAAAAAGGATGGAGGATAGAAGACGTGACAAAGAAGAGCGGAGAAAAGGAGGGGTGGTACGGGGAAGTAATTAGGAGAGACGTGGAAGAGCAAAGAAGAGAGAAAAAGAGGAGAGAATAGAGAGATCAGGGCACAATAGATGGTATAAGGAGGTGAGAGTAGAGGGGGTGCCGGAATATTTGAAGAAGAAATGGGGAGAAAGCAGATGAAAGAGGGTAGCAAGATTTAGACTAGATAATAAAGTGTTAGGAAGTTGATATTGGAAGGAGGCAGAAAAGTAGAAATGCAGAGTGCGTGGAGGAAAGAAGGAGTCATGGGCACACGTATGGAAGAGATGTAGGGTGAATGGGGAAAGGGAAATGAGTTGGCAGGAGATAGTGAGAGAGATTTTAGAGGAAAAAGAGAAGAAGAGAGGAGGAGGATGAGGAGAGATGAGGGAGAGTGAGGTAGGATGAAGCAGGTGAGGGAAGTTATAAAGAAAAAAGAGTAAAGGCAAGAAGAAACAGAAGTCCTATGCGGCGTGTGTGTGTATATTAGGGAGTTGAGCGGAAGCTAAAGGGAGATGGCCATTAGGGCGACCCAGAGTGGATGCTCAATCCCCTAGAAATATTAGCCCAGCAAACACCGATATATAATTATTACATTGCTATAATAAAACGGAATATAACAAATAATATAACGTGTACGTAACATTCATGTTAGTTGTAATTTCCCACTCATAGATGTAACATTTTAATATAACATATATATTGATATAGGATATATATATATATATTTATATATATATAGAAAGAACAGAAATGGAAGAAATATGTACCGGGTGTTTAAATAAGCGTTACAAATTTTTACCTCTACTAATATTTGTAGAAAAAATGTTTCAAATAAAAGTTTTAGTATCTCAAAGAGGGGCATAGTTGATGTCATAAAAATGTTTGTAAGAGGCAATTTTCAAGCTTATTTATTTAGTCAATTTAATTATTTTATATAGAATTATTTTAAGCGTTTATGTAAATAGATTTTTTGTAATATTTTGCATAAAAAATATAAGAAAATGTAGCCAAGAATTAAACAGTTTTTGAGATATTTTGCCTAATCTGACATATTTTTGATATGAAATACAAAATATCTCGTATAATATTTAGTTTTCAATAATCTTGCTTTTATGGATAGACTAGATAACACAAGCGCCAAACACATTTTCACTACGCAAATGTACATAATTTTAATTCGTCAAATTTCTTTTATATAAATAATTTTTTATTTTCCATTATGTTTATAATTTTAATTCTTGAATTTCTTTATGCACTTAATATTAATTCGCCGTATTTCTATTATGTAAATAACTGAAATTGTACCTAATAGAAATTCGGCCAGTTGAATTTATGTACACAATAAAAATTTGATGAATTGAAATTATAATACAATATAGAAATTACTTATGTATTGTACATAGTAAAAATTCGGCGAATAAAAATTTAAAACATAATACAAATTTAAGAATTAAAATTACACAATGAAAATTCAAGAATAAAATTATGTACATATAGAAATTCAGCAAATTAAAATTATTTACATCAAGGAAATACGACAAATTAAAATTATATACATAATAGAAATTGAGCAAATTAAAATTATTTAGATAAAAGAAATACGATGAATTAAAATTATGTACTTAATAGAAATTAGAAATTTAATAAATTAAAATTATGTACATAATAGAAATTTGGGAATTAAAATTATGTACGTAATAAAAATTCGGAAATAAAAATTATGTCATTATTCTCAGCCATCTTTGGTCCACTCCTGAACATAAGCCTCTTTGTTCCCCTTCCATGCCTTTCTGTCCGCTGCCACCCTTAACCAGTTGCCCTTTACGTTTATTTTCTTGATGTCATCTGTCCATTGCCTTTGAGGTCGCCCTACACCTTTTCTGTTCGCTCTTGGTCTCCATTGGATTATTCTCTTTGTCCATCTCGAGTCATCATGTCTGGCAACATGACCCACTCATTGCCATTTCATCTTGGCAATACGTGCCATGATGTCCGTAACTTTAGTACGCCTTCTTATCTCCTCGTTCCTTACTTTATCTCAAAGACTAATACCCAACATAGCTTTTTCCATGACCCTTTGACAGACTTTCAATCTGTTGGCGCTACTCTGTGTGAGTGCTATTGTTTTCATACCATACACCGCGACCGGTAGTACACAGATCTCGTATACTTTTCTCTTCAGGTTGATGGGCATAGCCTGGTTTCTAAGGATGAAGGCTAGCTTTCCAAAAGCGGTCCACGCCAGCCCCATACCTCTGGCACTCTCTGCACCTTGGTTGTCTTTACCTAGCTTAAGTTTGTGTTCCAGATATATGTAATGGTCCACTACTTCAAGGACTCGACCTTCAACCGTAATTTGAACCTGGTCTGGGCTCAAGATTTTTGTCTTTTGTAGATTCATCCTCAGTCCTTTCTTTGCTGATTTCTGGTGCAGTTGTTCGAGCGTGACTTTTAGTTCCATTGGGTCACTGCTGATCAGGATTATATCATCCGCGAATCTTACAATTAGATGATTGAGGTAGAAGCCATCCACACTGATGCCCTTATTTTCTCAGGGTAAACTCTTGAATATGTCCTCTAATGCCAGAGTAAAAAGTTTAGGCGAGATCGTGTCGCCCTGTCTTACACCTCTTTTGATCCTTATCTTTTCCGTTACCATGTCTTCCTCCAGTCTTACTTGAAGCGAGGCATTTTCGTAAATGTGTTTAATCAGATTGGTGTATCGAAAGTCTATTCTTGCCTTATCCATTGCTTCGAAAACTGCCCAAATCTCTATGGAATTAAATGCCTTTTGGTAGTCTATGAAAGCCAGATAAAGTGGGATGTTATATTCCGTTGCTTTCTCTATTAGAGTATGCATAGTTTGTAGATGATCTACTGTGCTGTAGTTTTTCCGGAACTCAGTTTGTTCTATTGGCTGATAAAAGTTAAATTTGTTGTTTAGTCTATTTGCCATTATTCTCATCAACAATTTATAGAAGACGGAAAGTAGACTGATTGGACGATAGTTTTCTATATTTGTGTGATCCCCTTTCTTGAATAACAAGATAACTTTAGCATTGCTCCAAGAGGTTGGTATTTGTTGTTGTTCTAAGCATTTGTTTAGGAGGTTAAGCAATGCTACCTCCAGAGGTTTTTCTCTCATTTTTAAAATTTTACTTGTCACCCTGTCTTCTCCTGGAGTCTTTTGGTTCTTTTCATCTTCATTGCTACTCACAGTTCATCTTTGTCAATTCCTGGAATCTCTTCCGAACCGACATTTAGGATTTTTTGTCCTCTGTTTCCTACCTTGTCCGGCCTTGGAAATGCTACACTGTATAGCTTGCAATAAAATCTTTGAATGGTGTCGGTGATATCATTATCATCTTTATCTGTGATTATTTCTCCTTTTTCATCTCTTATGGCGTAGATCTTTGTTTTACCTCTTGCTATCTTGGAACGTAGAACTTTCATATTGGCGTCCCCCTCAATAGTTTTGCGGGCTAGTTCGGTGTTATGATTTCGTAAATCTCTCCGTATACTTTTCCTGATCTTTTTGTTTAGATCTCTGTATTCTTCTGATTCTCTATTCGTTTGCCATCGTTTTTCTATGAGATGTTTAGTATCTGTACTTAGCTTGTTGTTCTTTTCTTGTTTTATTTGTGCATTAATTTTTTTGTGGCTATTTGAATACTCCTGGTGATCCTCTCCAACAGTTTGTTGATGTCTATTCCTGCTAGATTTTGTGGCTGTAATTTTGTTTGGAGTGTTTTTTGGTATTCTAGCTGTTTTAATTCCAATTCTTTTAATATGAGTCTGAAGGTTTTGTCTTCATCAGCTTACGCGTTTAATGTTGATTAGGATCCTAGCCCTTACCAGACGATGGTCACTTCCAATGTGAAATTTATTCAAGACTGAATCATCTGTGCATTTCTTCTTGGTATTTGTGAGGATGTAATCGATCTCGTTTTTTGTCAAGTTGTTTGGGCTTTTCAAGTCCATTCCTTTGAGGTAATTTTTTTGAAAAAAGTGTTCATGCAGACTGAGTTTCGCTGCCGAGATAATCCACCAACATTTGGCTCTGCTATTTCTGGCCCCCAAGCCGTATGGTCCTATAATTTGAGGATCCTCTGCTGTCCTTGGGCCATCTTAGCATTAAAGTCTTCTATAACCACCGTAAATGTCGCTTTTCCCGCTCTTCTTGCTTGTACTCACATCCTCGTATAGCTACTCTATTCCTCATCTTCCGCTGTGGTGGTCGGCGCATAGACCTGTATTACCTGGATGGTGTAATCTCTGATTTAACTTCATCACGATGTAAATGACTCTTTCTAAAATGGCCCTTTAGTGACAAGGTGTTTTTAAGTTTTTGTGAACCATGATCGCCACTCCTCCATTATGTGTATTGTTGATAGAGTTATTCTGATATAGCATATGTCCCGATTTGAGCACTGCCCCAACCTCACCCATCAGACGTGTCTCGCAAATTCTTAAAACGCTTCACTTAGCTTTTCCCCAAAAATTTTTTACTTGTTAAAAAAAAATAAATATTCTAAAATCCCCCAACGTTTTTCTTTCTAAACCCTTTTTAACTATAAACCCCTTTTTATTTAAGAAATTGGGGACTTCAAATCATAGTGAGGACTAGTGCTTCTTCTTACATCTACCTATTTTTCGAATATTTTAAAAAAAGGGAAAAAAATTAATTTTTTTCAAGTAACAATTTTCCCCAAAAAAAATTATTTTTAAAAAATTGATTCTATTTCCCCTTATTTGGGGATCTTATATTTAATATAAACTAATGATTCTTCCAAACTTTTTTTTCTGCCAATTGTGTTTTTCATATAGAAAGAATTTTCATCACCCAATATCTAAAAATTATAATTTTAACATTTTCTTTAAAATTCAAAAATAAAATTATAAAAAAAAATTTAAAATTAAAGAATTGATTTTAAAAATCAAACCGGTTATCACAAAATTCAACCTTTTTCATTACTTTTGAAATTTTCCTTAATACGGAACTTGGTTAAAATACAATAACTTTTTTTTTTAAAGGGTTTTTCTTTTTTGCAAAAAAAGGTTTTTGGCCCCCAATATTTTTTTTGGGGTTGTTTTTTTTTCCCCGAAAACAAGAGGTACAAAAAAGTTTTTTTCCATAACTTTTTAAAAAAAAATAGAATATCAGGAGACGCGGTAGTGTCCCGGGGCCATTTCCCCAAACCAAAAAACCTTTTAAAAAGACACAAAAACCCCCCTTCCCCTTCCACCAAAAAATTCCAAATTTTTTTGGGGGTGTAGAACTACTAAAAAAAAAAAATTTTGAATTCCCACAAACATAACCTAAAAAGGGGGGCATCGCCACGAAAAATTTCCCCCCCAAAGGGGAAAAAAAAATCGGAAAACCCGGGGTTCCGGAAAAAAACGGCAAAAAGTGCGTTTTTTCCCCAAAAAAAAATTAAAAAAACCTCCTTCTTTTTTTTCTTCTCTTTTTCTTCTTTTTTCTTTCTTCTTCTTCTTTCTTCTTCTTCTTCTTCTTCTTTCTCTGCCCCGAAAAAAAATCTCTTCTCACCTTTCCCCCCACCCCCCCAAAACCTCCCCCCCCCCTTTCCCTCCCACCCCCCCCCACCCCCACCCCCCCCCTTTTTCCCCCCCCAAAACCCCACCCCTTCCCCCCCACCCCCCCCCCCTTTCCCACCCCCCCCCCCCACTGCCCCCCCCCCCCCCACCCCTTTTTGGGGTTCCCTTTTTTTTTCCCCTCTTTTCATTCCCTCCCCCCCTTTTTTTCCTTTTCCGGTTTTTTTCACCTTTTTCCCCCCCTTTTTTTTTTCCTCTTTCCACCCTCTTTCGGCCCTTTTTTCCACCCCCCCCTTTCGTCCTCTCCCCCCTTTTCCCCCTCTTTCCTCCCCCTTTCACCCCTCTTTCATTTCCCCTCCCCCCCCCTTTTTCTTTCTTTTCCCCCCTTTTTTTCCTTTTCTTTTAAACCCCTTTTTTCCTTCTCTCTCACCCCTCTTTCGTCCTCTCCTCCCCTTTTTTTCTTCTCTCAAAACCCTTTTCCCAAAACCACCTTCTTCATTTCCTCTTCATTTTCCCTTCCACCCCCTTTTTTTTTTCCCTCTCCCCCCCCCTTTTCGCCCCCCTTTTTTTTTCACCCACCCTCTTTCCCCTTTTTTCATCTCTTTCTTCCTCTCCACCCTCTTTCATTTTTTCTCACCCTTTTTAAAAACCCTTTTTTGGGCCCTTTTTTTCAAAATTCAAAACCTTTTTTCACTCTCTTTTCGCCCCCCTCTCCACCCTTTTTAAAATTTTTTCCCCCAACCCCTTTTGCCCCTCTCATTTTTTTTTTCCCCCTCTTTCACACTCTTTTTTCCTCTCTCAACCCTCTTTTTTTCCCTTCTTTTTTCCCCCTTTTTTTCGTTCTCTCTCACCCTCTTTTTCGACCTTTTCCCCGCCCTTTTTTTCACCCCCCTTTTCTTTTCGTCCTCTCCCACCCTCTCTCCCTCTTTCACATTTTTCATCACCCTTGTACCCTTTTCCCCTCACCCCTTTTTTCGTTTCTTTTAAAACCCTCTTTCCCCTATCTCGTCTTCTCTTTCCGCTCATTCGTCCCCCTCAAAACCCTATTTTAAAAAAAAATAAAAAAAAATAAAAAGGGCCCCAAGGCCAAAATTTTCAAAAGAAGGTCCCAAAAAAATTTAAAAACCTAGTCTGAAAATAAAAAAATTAACTCTCAAAATTCCAGATTCCCAAAATTTTTTAACCCCCAAATATTTTTTTTTTTTAAAAAAAAGGGGGGGGAAAGAAAAAATACCCCCTACTTAACCCCAAGTTTTTTTGCGTTAATTGTACTTGAACGAAAAAAATAATTAAATGATTTAAATATAGCACATTTTAAATCAAGAAACTTATATAATCGAACTCTGTTTAGGAAAAGGTAGAACATTTCATTTGCCTCTGCCTTTACAAGAAACATTGGATAAGGTATGTCCTCCGGAAGATCCTATAAATTTGAATCACGAGTTGCACATTCTCGTTCGAGGTATACCCAAGAAATCTAAAGTGGTTTGGGAAAATTTAGTAGATATTAATAAAATGTATAAGGCTTTACAATGGTTAAAAGAAATAATCCTCATTACTCAAAAATTCGTCTTCCAGCGTCATCTGATGATCTATT
The DNA here is from genome assembly GCF_048542155.1 of Nylanderia fulva. NCBI lineage: Eukaryota > Metazoa > Arthropoda > Insecta > Hymenoptera > Formicidae > Nylanderia > Nylanderia fulva. The sequence continues at coordinate 30,289 of NW_028190443.1, forward strand.
AAAGGATAAGTTGCAGGAAACAGAATATAGGATTGTCGATGAGGAAAGCGACAATGACGAAATAAATGAGGTGGTTGAGGAATTACCAGCATTGAATTTGTACAATGTACAGCAAAACAAAAATAATGATGATCAAACCGTTTTAAAACGTACGGCTTTTCTCACACAAATCACTGAACATTCGGATATTAACGATCAGTATACAATATACCCAATACACGCGAAAAGAATCGATAACGAATCTGCATTGAAGCTTTATCAAATGGTGAAAATTGAAGATTTTCCAATGGATAATCGTTATAAATATCTGGATGTCATGTGTTTCCCTGATTTATATCCTGATGGTGTCAATGGACAACGAGAAGATAGAAACTTTGCATTGCCGGAATATTTATTTATTAGAACACGATTGATGTCGAAACATAGTAGATTCAGGTTGAATCTGCAGTATCTGTTCTTCCTTCTCAATGATGCTAACTACCGACAGTTGAAAAGTGGTATCTATTATACGATGATGGTTACTAACCCACGAGAGAGATACACTGCTGGTAGATACTTGAACGAATTGAAAGGTTACGAATTAGAATCGAATTTAATGAGTATTTTCGCAAAATTGAGAAATACGGATCAATTTTGGCGACAACCGTCCAATAATGTAAAATGCATGACTTTGCATTACGGTCCAGCGACGTGGTTTTTGACTTTGAGTCCTAGTGAATGGAAATGGTCCGATTTGGGTGAATATTTACGAGATATGAATCCCGATAAAGAGAAGTTAGGCATCAACGAACTAATCGCATACGATCCTGTAAGTACTTCTAGATTCATGTGCATAAAATTCAAAGCCATGATTGATTTTATTTGTTCGTCCGATAATCCTATAGGAAAGGTTATTCATTACTTCTGGCGACTGGAATATCAACGTAGAAGTATCCAGCACATGCATTGTATAATTTGGATAAAAGATGCTCCAGTATTAGGAAAATCGCCGGATGAAGAAGTTGCTACGTTTATTCAAAAGTACGTAACGTGTGAAATTCCAGATGAAAATGTTTCGCCAACGTTGTACGATACGGTAATAAGTGATCAGAATCATAAACATAACTCGTATTGCATGCGTACGAAAAAAACGGAAACTAATATATACAGAAAGTGTCGGTTCGATTTTCCTCGGCCAGTTACTGAGAATTTCGTTTTAAGAGACGTTATCACTTCGATAGTCGGTAGAAAAAATTTACGCAGTAAGAGCAGATTGTACGATCTTCCTCGCAAGGAGTCGGAAAGGTTTATAAATGATTATAATCCGTCTATCAAATTAGCCTGGAAGGGAAATATGGACATACAATTTATTAGAGAAAAATCAGAGTTTTTAAACTCATATTTAACAAAATACACGACAAAGTCGGAAAAATGCAATACAGACTTTGAAGTGATAGATTCGAATAAGTCCTTGGCATCGAAACTGTGGAATTTTGCTATGCGTTCATTAAATAACAGAGAATGCGGTGCTTTAGAAGCTGCGGATACACTATTAGGGAATCCATTGTACGGTACGGATAATGATACCATGGTCAAATGGATCGATGTTAATGAGGTGAGAAATAGAAAAGTTAAAACATTTAATGAAATTTAAGCTCTTGATGAAAATTCTACAAATATTTACTGTTCGTCACTCATCGATGATTACTATCCAAATAGACCTCAGGAATTAGAATCATTGAATTTGTACGATTTTGCCAGATTCTGGGAAATTACGAAACAGATGTCAAATAATGACGAAGTCAAGTGTTACAAACTGGCATCGGGTTTATTTTTAAAAAAACGAAAAAAGGGTTATTTAATTAACCATTATCGATTTAATATAAAAACTGAGCCCGAAAAATACTTTTACTCGCTGCTTCTTCTGTTCAAACCATGGAGAGATTTGAGTAAACTCAAAGGTACATTCGAGACTTACACGGATGCCTTTAAGAATTCAGAGTCTGTTTTAACGAAAGTAATGAAATATCACGAAAGGCTCGAAGAAATACAGAAAGCTTTTGAGAACGTTGCTGAATTAATCGAGAAGCGCGAAAATGATCTGAAAACAGCAGACAGAAACAAATCCGATGACGATGAACTGGATTGTAATCCGATAGAAGCTGACGACGCGATGAAAGATCTGGAAAATTTTGGTAAGATTGACGACCCGATTGATTTATCGCAAATGATGTCGCAATTGAACAAAGACCAGAAAAGAGTCTTTGATGGAGTATGCCAAGTTTTACAAGATAAGAATCAGATTCTGCGACTGTACGTAAGTGGCGAGGGTGGTACAGGGAAAAGTTTTCTAATTGAAACGATTAAACATTGGATCAGAATAAATTTGGAAAAAACGACTGCCATATCTGCTCCCACGGGTATCGCAGCATTCAATATCGATGGCTTGACAATCCATAGAATGTTTCAACTACCGGTTAGTCATGAATCTACACCAAAATATACGCAATTGTCAGACATGGTCTTGAAAACTTTGAGAGACAAATTAAAGAATGTCGAATTATTTATAATCGAAGGAATTACATGTAACAATGCAATGATGGATTTAGGAACGACTGTATTCAGTGATGGTCAAGCCTATGTAGGTTTGTCACGAGTAAGTAAATTGGAAGGCCTACATTTGATAAATTTCAATCCAGCATCAGTTAAAGCAAACTCGAGAGCCATTGTAGAATATAATCGACTGAGATCTATATTCAAATCTGAACTGCCACAAATCAATCCGTCCGAGAAAAAGGTTGTGAAAATGTACGATCGTCGATGGGCTATCCCTAATATCATTGATGATGTGCAGAATTATGATTGTGAGGAACCAGAAAGTATAGTTACGTGGAAAATATATGGCCTTTGCAATAACGATGCTGTTTCGTGTTACGCTAATGTAATATTACAATGTGCGTTTCATTGCGTACGTATTAGGCAACAAATACTGAAAAATAAAGCATCGAATGCATTGACTGATGCTATCTGCGCGTATGGTGAACGTAAATATTGCAACATTCAAGCGGTTAGAAGATCTGTCGGAAAACGCTTCGAAGAACGAACACAACAAGATGTTTCGGAATTTTTTACGGCTCTAATGTCGACGTATTCCGACATCAATGATGTATTAAAACTCGAATTAAAGCACGTAACATGTTGCTCGAATGTCAAATGTAATTACAATGTAACTAAGCTGGAAAGCAGTAGTTTGTTAATATTACCTATACATTCGACATTAAAAAGGAAAAAAGGTGTCACTCTACAAAGTTTGATTAATGTAGAATTTTCTATAAATGGGAAACGATAAACGGCAATTGTAACGAATGTAAGGGCACCGTGTTGAAAAAGAAAACCGTAATCGAATCAACTTTATTCGTCGTAGTAATACAGCTCAATTTATATACTTTTGTAAACGGTGCTTCTAAAAAAATTATCAACAATTGGATTAACGCCGTGCCGACGAGTAATATCACGATTAATAAAAAAAAGTACAAGCTAATAAGCGCTATATTTCACGAAGGTGAAGAAATAAATCGTGGTCACTACACGTGTATGTTGAGAGCTGACACAAAATCGGAATGGTATTACTCTAATGATATGGAAGTGTTCAAGAAAAAATGGCCCAAAGGAGCACAAGGGGCATACATATTGTTCTTAGAACAGATTAAATAATGGCGCTGTATATAGGCTGCCGTAAACGCTACATTAAAACATCAACTGTTCTAGCGCTGTATAAAAGTTGCCGTAAGCGCCAAAATAAAATATCGGCTGCTCTGGCGCTTTATAAAAGCTGCTGTAAGCGCTGCATTAAAACGAGTGCAATAAGTTTCTAATTTGACCTAGGCTTCATGACATTTCAAAAAGTATCATCAAGAAAAAAATTATCAGACAGAAATATGTATGTCGTGTTAAAATCGGAGAGACGAAGAAAAATATATGGTTGCGTTCTCACGAGAATGGGCGATGGAGGGGCCCATTCTTTATTTTCAATATTCATACAAGAATATAAATTCATTCTGTTGCAATTGAAATAAATGTGCAATGTATCGTTAAAAGTTATTACAATTATACAAACATTTACATATATGATTAAATAAAATATATATGTATACTATAATATAATTATATATTTTATATATGTACATATATACCATATATTTCAATTATTTTGAACTGTATTGCATAAATTGTTACTTATACAAAGTTATGTGATAAGAATCGAAAATACATATATTTGTAATACTTGAATTACTAAAAAGCTGCTCTATATATCTGTACTTTAAAAAGTAAGTGATATCCTAAAAAAATCATAAAAATGAAAAGGTCAGGCCATGTTCAAAAGAAGGTACTCAAAAATTTAAACGATCTAATAATAAATTATCACGAAAAGTAACTGATATGTTATTCAAGGTGCCAGTTCAAAGTGAACATACGTAAAGTGTATATTATCTAAATTTAGTAATAATATATTACCATGAAAAGTAACTGTGATATTTTATTCAAGGTGCAAGTTCACATTGAATATACATACATATAAGTAAAACTGATTACAATTTGATTCTAGAAAATAAGTGCGATATGTTATTCTTAGTGCACAAAATATAATAGTCGTTTATAGAGATTTGATTTGAAATTCATACTAGCCCGTACAATGAAAAATAATTGCTCGTAATTCCAGAGTACCAATTTGTTAATGACTCAGAAAAATAACATGGCGGCCTGCTCTCAAAAAACTTTCGATGGGTAGAATAAATAATTGAAATAAGAGTTGTGAAAATTGTATAAATTAAAAACCTCCAATCTTTCTTTAGTAAAACGGTAAGTAAAACGGTAGTAAACGGGTGTATATTAAGTAAAATTTATAAATGTACAGTTCTCAGGTCAACTACAATAAAGTTATACGCTTAAAAAGTTTACTGATTATTTGTCGTAATATACAATAAAAAATTACATATTAATTATTCAAGATACAAGTGAGAAATAAATATCATTAAAATATACAAAAAAAATTTATCAATTTGACTCTGAAAAGTAAGTGACATGGTTCTCAAAGTGCAAGGTTTCATTTGACTTACAATTTTCTTCAAAACACAGAAGAAAAAGGTATTTGTATATAGTTTTGTATATTCACTTTGTTGTGTGTAGAGCTTTTAAAAATACGTTGAATCCTTATTCTAATCTAATCTTCTTCTAATGTAATACTTTTCGTATCTCAAATGTTGTAGTAATTATTCTGTAAGAGCTTTGACATTATTTCTAAATGGACATCGAGAAACATCATAGTTTTTTGAGAGCAGGCCGCCATGTTATTTTTCTGAGTCATTAACAAATTGGTACTCTGGAATTACGAGCAATTATTTTTCATTGTACGGGCTAGTATGAATTTCAAATCAAATCTCTATAAACGACTATTATATTTTGTGCACTAAGAATAACATATCGCACTTATTTTCTAGAATCAAATTGTAATCAGTTTTACTTATATGTATGTATATTCAATGTGAACTTGCACCTTGAATAAAATATCACAGTTACTTTTCATGGTAATATATTATTACTAAATTTAGATAATATACACTTTACGTATGTTCACTTTGAACTGGCACCTTGAATAACATATCAGTTACTTTTCGTGATAATTTATTATTAGATCGTTTAAATTTTTGAGTACTTTCTTTTGAACATGGCCTGACTTTTTCATTTTTATGATTTTTTTAGGATATATATATACATATATGTAAAATGCCAAGAACATCCCAATAATATGTTATCTCTTATAATATATTATTTCGTATATAATAATTCTCAGGATATACATGTGAAAATATACATGTTCCTCTATGTTGACCATTATGTGGCGAAACACGGCAAAACTATCTCAAATCCAAGTTTCTGTCATGAAAGCATATAAAGTCTAACAAATAACTATACTAACATAAAATTTAAACTATAATTTTATTATTAGTTTAAGTTCTGATTCAAGTTATAAAGAATTTTTAGAATGTTAAACAAGCTATGTTTAAAATTTGACGGTTAGAAATAAGAAATTATTTATTTATTTTTTATGTGAGATGAAAATCAGAATTTAATTTCTATATAAAAGTATACGTATAATCTGTAAATATTAAATCTCAAGTTTTATAAATAATTAAATATAATTTTTAATTAACAGGGATAAATGGGTTATCAAAAATAGTACAAATAGTACGTGCTAAAGATCAATCTCTCACGCCATCTTATTGTTAGCTTACATTTAAGAATCTAACCGTCAATTGCATACAGATAATGTATTACATGAGATGCTACACTATACGACATATGACGTATAACTATTAAAAATCAAGAATTAAACAGTCTCATATTTTAACATCAATGGTTTATTATTGTCAGGGGTGCAATATTGTAGAATATTTTATCATTAATTAGGTTAAATTAGATTAGGTTCAATTTTATATTATTTTAAAGAAAATTGACATATGTATGGAAATTTTTTGCAAAAGAAGCTGCCATAATTAGTAAGAAAATATTACTAAATTACTTTGTGTTTTAAGATACAACATGATAGTATCTAATACCATATAATGCGTTATAAAAATTCAAATAGGAAATGCATTAATAAAAGACAGACGTGAAAAATAAGCGCAATAAACTTGTTTTAAAATTTTCTTTATCTTGTTTATCTTTTTAGCTTGGCGTTTTAAATGACAATTGTCCATTATGACGTTGTAAGCCGACTAATATCTATAGTTTTCCTTCGAATTTGATATTTCTTACAAACAATGCATTTTCAGGTTTTTCTTTCATTCTTTTTTATTAAAATAAAACTAAAATATATGTTTATTGATGGAAAATGTTTTTCGCTGAAACGCATAGGAATGTTTCTTTTACTTTAGAATACATTTGAAACTCGTAAATATTTTTAAATATATATTTAGCTTATTTTTAATTGAAATCACAAATGTGATTTTTTCCCAATTTTATGTTTATACAAAGTGTATGCATTTCAATAAGCGCCTGTGTCTAACGGATGAAAAAAATATGTTTTATTTCATTTAAAACATTTTTTTTAGTATGTACACTCGAGAGTGCCAATAAACATCAGTTTTTATCTATAGTTTTATCTCCATAATATGATTATAATTTTTATAGTATAATTATTTATACATGTTGGATTTTTATTGGTGATTTATTGTGATAATAGATTTTTTGTTGTATTGCCATAAATATTGGCAGACAAGTTGTCAACATTTAACCTTCTCTTTTATTCTAACTTTTTAAATATAACAAATTTTTAGTAGATCAAAACGTTATTTTATTCTTTTGCAATTTATTTTATTTTTTTTTTAGCATTATTCCTGTGAGTTTTCCTAGCATCAAAAGCATTAATCTTATTTAAATATAGTATATTGTAAACAAAACTGAACCAATAATAATGTATATGTATATACCTATATTTATTAGAAAATATATCATTTATAAGAATGTACATATAATCAAAGATTGTATGTACATACATTAAGAAAAACGATATACATACTTTTTTATATGGCTAAAAAAACTAACTTTTGAAAAAGTATGTATATATTATATAATATATATTAATGTGTATCAAATCTAAAAGTTGAACAAAGTATTTCTATTTTTCTTAAAATCTGTAATATATTTGAAAGTTATTAATTTATAATGCATAAATAATTTATTTTTTGTTATTTTTATTTAATATTTGATAATAACTAAATAAGATGATTTTCAAGATATTTTTATTTTCTGTATTTATTATCCTCTGTTATCTTTTAGTAAACAAACAAACTCAAGTCAAAAGAAAGCTTTGTCTTTTGAAACGATAAAATCATCGATCCAATTGTTGAATATTAACTCTCTAGGAAGAGGGTGCTGCAATTGACCTGAATAGATGATATTCAGAAGAGACAATATCTAGAAAATATGCATGATATGTAAAACATCTCATCCAACTCACTATTATTGTTTATTTAACCATTGATAGATATATATGATTTTTCATTGCAGCTTGTAGCAAAATAATGAGTCGATATCCTTTAGTACGAAACAATCTTTCTTCGTTCAAAGCTACTTTTATATGATATTATTGGATTTTAAATAGAATCTTATTTTTATATGTATTACGTTTTAGCATCAATTATTTATACATAATATATAAAATATATAATTAGTTTTTCAAAATGCATTCATAACTTCTTCCATTTTTAGGATTATCATTTTAAATATAATTTTATTTCAACTTTTTACCAAAAATTTCAAAATCTCTTTAACGAATTTTCTACAAAGAATCCTTTTTCTTTAGAAAGCAATAGGCATATATTATAAAAATTCTATACTTTTAATGTTTAATAATAGTATCATTATTTTTAGATAATATACAGTATTATTACTTGTCTCTCTTTCAAAATTTTCTTTTGTGATGTATTAATGTCAAATTATGATAAGATAGAATACTCGATTCTCAGCTATATCTGCTAGTGAACATATTAAACTGTGCTTAATTTTTTCTGGAAATATTTACAAATCGTCGATTTTTGTTTCTCAAGATCATTTTTACCATTGACATTGTAAGTATCACATTTCTAAATTTTTTAAGTCAATTTTAACATAATTAAACATAATTAAACAAAATTAAACAAAATTTAGATATTCTAGTTATAATATGTTACAAAATCACTGCAATATTTTTAATAAACTTTTTTTGATAAAATATAAAAAGCATGTTTTATAGTGTACATCTATTTTGTTGTTCTGTATTTTTCACTAAATTAAATATTTATTTTAATGTTTAGAGAGTTGTTTTTCTCACATTTGTGTTTATGTTTATTATTTTTACTAATTATTGAAAATATTAACATATAAATATAATATGAAGAACTAACGTATACATAATACAAAAAAATTATATATCCAAAAAGGTTAGATTATTTTCTATAAAAGAGTTTTTTAAAATGTATATTGCAAAATTATTTATGTTTCAAACTAATAGATATTGTAAGATCTGAATAGTAAAAGCAGTTGTCTGGAAAGCGAAAAATTGGTTTCAATGCCCGATTCAGCTAGTCTCGCCTCACATATTTTTCTCTAGTCTGCAAATATTATTTTCTAATGATTATTTGAGCTGAAAAATATATAAATGCCTTATACACAGATACCTAAATGCCTCTGCCATGAATAGATAAATGCTATAAGTGTCTGGGTTTTATCACCTTCCACTGTATACATTCCTATTTATATTACTTTGTATAATTACTTCACTCATACGAAAAAAAATAATGATTTATCGCGTTACGCTCTAATATTTTTAAAATTTTAATATTTATATTTTTAATTAACTAGTTTACTCAATCACTCGTTGCACATATACAATATACTATATAGGATATAGAAAATCAATAATCAAACTTTTATATCCAACCTAATTTTTTCTAATATAAAACTTACTACCGATTTCAAAGCCCATAGTACATTATTACCGGCTAAATAAGTTATATTTATTTAATTAAAATAAAAATCTAGAACAAAATATTTATATTAATTATTTTTTAGAAGAAGAAAACGCTATACATAAGAAAAATGCAAAAACTATTCAACTATTATTCAAGAACAAGAATTATAGAATTGAAAAAAATTAAACTATTTTAAGAGATTTGTACAAGAAATATATATATATATATATATATATATATATATATATATATATATATTTCTTGTACAAATCTCTTAAATAGTTTAATTTTTTTCAATTCTATAATTCTTGTTCTTGAATAATAGTTGAATAGTTTTTGCATTTTTCTTATGTATAGCGTTTTCTTCTTCTAAAAAATAATTAATATAAATATTTTGTTCTAGATTTTTATTTTAATTAAATAAATATAACTTATTTAGCCGGTAATAATGTACTATGGGCTTTGAAATCGGTAGTAAGTTTTATATTAGAAAAAATTAGGTTGGATATAAAAGTTTGATTATTGATTTTCTATTAATTAATTTTTAATTTATTAATTAATTTTGACAATTTTAATATCAGATTCTTATTAAATTAACTAGCTATCAAATTTAAAGAAACATAATTGAGAATTATTTGATAGATTTTTAGTAATACAATTCACAATTTTTTTCGTAAAGCAGATTACCTAAAGTATTACACATATAAAAGGCTAATAAGAGCAGAAGTAATATTACGGTTATAAAAAAAACTAATTTATTACATTTAATCAATATGTACTGATAGAACTAATAAAGTTTACATTAATATAAAAAAATTATAAAAATAAACTCGAAAGTTAAAACAAATGAAAAGGCGAACGTTTCGATCCAATTTTTCGGATCTTCTTCAGCGCAGTACAAAAAGCAAATTGAAATCATCAAAGTCTAAATGTTTTGGTAGATAATGTATTTATTTCAAAGAATTGTGATTTATCAAAATCAAAATTTTTTAATGGAATAGGCTTAGTTTTAAATTCTACCTTTTTTATTTTTAATAACATTATCTGCCGCCAAATTTTTGGGACGCCCATGGGTTCTCCTCTCTCACCAGTGATTGCAGATTTAGTTTTACAAGATCTTGAGAATAAATCATTACGATTGTTAAAATTCACACCCCCGATTTATTTTAGACACGTTGACGACATTGTATTGAATGTTCCATTGACTTTAATTGACCACACACTTATGATTTTTAATTCTTACCATAATAGACTCCAATTCACTCTGGAAACTGACGATAATAATAAAATAAACTTTTTGGATTTGACATTAATTTTAGAAAACAACACGATAATTACTGACTGGTATCACAAGCCGACATTCTCGGGGAGGTATTTACATTTCTTGTCTCAGCATCAATTTTGTCAAAAGCGGGGAACTATATATGGTCTAGTGGATAGAACAGTTTTATTATCACATCCACGATTTTATTATAAAAATCTCGTTACCGCTGTCAACATACTTTTAGAAAATTGTTATCCGCTTGACTTGATCTTCAATACTATTAACCAACGTTTAGTAATTTTATTCAAAAAGTTAAAAAATACCACAATTAACGTTAACAATAATAATAATAATAATAATAATGAAAAAACGTCTTTTTTCACGATACCATTTTTACCCGGTTTGACGGAACAAATTAGAAATATTATTAGGAACATGAATATTAAATTATCCTTTTTTAAGTGTTAATAAGTTAAATAAATATATACGAGTACATAAAGATACTATTCCTAAAATGAATAATACTAACGTTGTTTACAAAATTAATTGTTCAAATTACGACGCTTCTTACGTTGGTCAGACTAGTAGAAGACTGACCACAAGAATTTCTGAACATAAGAAACATATAGTTAGAAATACTAATACTAAATCAGTAATAACGGACCACCGCGTCAATTTTAACCATGAATTTGATTGGGAGAACATTAATATTTTAGATTAAAAAATATATTACGGGAAAAGATCAGTATCAGAAATGATATACATAAAAAGACAAAATAATAGTCTCAATCTACAGACTGATACTGAAAATCTATCTGATATTTATATGGAAGCTATAGAGAGACTATACCTAAACTCTAAGATTAAATAACAAATACAAAATGATTATAGTTGTTTATCACTTTTTGTTTCCAACTGAGCTTCAGTTTCCTCTGAGCCGTTCTACTGACATGAGGATTAAACTAGCGTCACTTTTGTTACTGTTACAATTAAAATACTGTCACATCATAAATATATGTAAGTTTTTATTAGCATATTTTTTTATACCATTTGTTAGATTATTGTTTCATAACGCACTTGATTGTGGATCTTATAATTAGTGAGGTGTAATGAGAAAATTATTTTAACTTATAGGATGCGATTAATGTTTTATATTTTAACACCTGCCAACCTCGTAGTCAGAAAACTAAAAAGGATCGCTTTCCACAGTAACGTAAATGTGATGGCTTAGTGAGAATCATCTTAATGTTAATCTTACGACGTTTTATTTCGTTTACTGATATGATGTAACCGCGTTTAAATATGTTTATTAGACTTTTATACGTTAAACATTTAGACTTTGATGATTTTAATTTGCTTTTTGTACTGCGTTGAAGAAGATCCGAAAAATTGGATCGAAACGTTCGCCTTTTCATTTGTTTTAACTTTCGAGTTTATTTTTATAATTTTTTTATATTAATGTAAACTTTATTGTTTCTATCAGTACATATTGATTAAATGTAATAAATTAGTTTTTTTTTATAACCGTAATATTATTTCTGCTTTTATTAGCCTTTTATATGTGTAATACTTTATTTAAATTAAAGAACATTTAATTGGTATACAGATTACCTAATTTACTAAAATATCTTATATAATTGGAATAACTTTTCAGGGCTAAAAAGTTTCAACATATATAGGGTGTCCCAGACCACCCGTACACTCCTTTTCTTTCAAAAACTAAGCATTTTAGAGAAAAACGTTTTAGACAAAAATCATCATCCTTTCGTTATATCCCACCCCCTGTGTTTTTACAATATTTATGTTTATATTTTTCGTCACTATGTTATTTTTCTCATTTTAACTGCACACTTTTTTAACTTTTATTATAAATAACAAATAAATATCTAAATAAACACGTGGGCAAGAAAAGGTTCTTCGCCGCTCCCTTGCCTAACTTTAATTTAAAATCAGAAATTAAATAAATGTTTAATTTTATTTTGGATATGTCTTAACAAATCTAATTAGCATCTAATTTATTACGCCTTTGTTTTTTATTTATATTATTTATATATTTTTATATGAAGAAAGGCAGCTTAAATAATAAGTCAACTTCCCTACCCAATATAAATTTAATTTTCTGCCAAACAATTTGAGCACTTAATTCTAGACTTCAGCATCTAATTAATACCCAATTAGCATATAATTTCAAGATAAGTTAAAATTAATTTAGCGTTAGTAAAGGGATTAATGAGAATGGTATAGCGAGAGGGGTAGAATCCCTCTTATGTATTTGTTTAACAATAAAATAAAACATATATAGATAATAACACATATAGATTTGGAATTGTGCACACATAAGAAAGTTTATAATAAATAAGTTTGATATACTTGCATATACTTGCAAGTCTCTAATTAAATAAATAATAATAAACACTTATAAAAATGGTAAAATTTTTTTGAAATTCATTGAAAATTGTGATTTTATGTCACATAAAAACATATGTATGTAAGATTATGAAAACATATGTTAAGATAAAGGTCAATGACACTTCTTTTCTAAATATTTTATTTTTTATTTCTTGAAGTAAAATATTTCAGAAATATAATAAAAACAAAGCGTTACATAATTTAAAACACAAAGTATTATTTAAGATTTAAGGCTCCATAATATATGCAAAATGAAAGTAACCTGTGCATGAGGTGTAGTATCACTATTTATCAATTTCTGTAATATTTTAAATGATTTTCATTATTGATAATTTTATTTAACGATTTATTAATTTATTTGTTTATCATGTATACTTGTATTTATATCATATTATAGAAAAAATGATTTTATCAGATAAAATCGTATATGTATAACATTATAATTTACAAAATTACTCTAAACCAGAAAATGTTTTTTATAGATTTTTGGGCGTTAAAAACTATGCGGCAAAATTACATACTAACAGATTTTTAAAATAATTAAGATTTAATGTATAAGAAATGTTTCTTGCGATATATAAAATTTTATTGTAAAAACATTATCTGAAAAATTTGACCAAATATCATGGATGTATCGTTCATCCTGTCTAAAATGTATTTTTTTATTTCAATATAAATTTTTTATTTATTTATGTATATATATAATAAAGATAATTATTATTGAAATTGATTTTACTTTTTAAACATGTTATGTAAGATTAAAGCTGGAAATTATCTCATATATGGAGATGCTCCTGAGGAAAAAAATTATTTTTTCCAAATTAATTTTACCATTTGTCTCCCTTTAGATCATACAACTTTTGTTTGGAACATTCTTTCGAAAAATTCAAAGTAGGCAATTAAAATGAGACACTATATATAAATATACATTTAGTGAAATCTATCATGATAAGTTACACAGTGCATGTGTGTGTGTGTGTGTGCTTGTGTGTGTGTTGATGTGTTGACAGTCTTAAACTATAAATTATGAATATAATTATACATATAATTTCATCATCATAAGCGGAATATTTGTTATCCCAACAAAACTCTGTATTTAAATTCTTTATATAGCACTACTAAAAAGTTAGCCTGAATAAAAAGTAACATATATACTATATGAATATAAATAAAAAAAATGCATTCTATCAAAAGATAAACAATACATTTATGACATCTGAATTCAGCAGAATTTCCACATAGCGTTCTATCTTTTTTCACAAAAAATCTCAAATATTGCAAAAAAATCATTTTTTGTATATTAAACCTCAATTAACTTCAATTTCGGAAACTTGACGTGCTGGTGAAAATTGACTTTTTTACAGTATCGTTTTCACCGTCCAAAAATCTATAAGAAACATTTTGTCTGGTTTAAAATAATGAAAAAAAAATTTTTGTAAACTAGTGTAATTAATCATATGTAGTCAGATCTAAAAGTTAGTAAATATAATGCTTTATATGAATATTCAAATGTGTTATCTAATGTCTAATCAAATCTTTATATATAAGCACCGTCTGTCTGTCTGTATATATGTACGCGAACTACTTCCGCATTTGTAGACCAATTTTTGTTAAACCGGTACCAAAATGTTGCAAATTTTTCGGGGGTGGCTGCTGTAAGTTTTTTTTTTTTTAAATTAAGATTTAGAAAGACAGGGCCAACTATAACGAGCATATTAAATTAGTGAGAGATGTAATGTCAACACATAATTGATTTATTTCTTAGTATATACAATGATAATAAAATTAATAAAACGTTTCGGCTGTTACCTCAGCCTTCTTCAGTAAATATAAAAACAATAAAAATTCTTTTAAGAAAAATTATGACATATTACGCATTAGAGTCTATTTTTTAATGAACATTTTGGTTTAATAAGTCGATGAATTTAAATTGTATATACTAAGAAATAAATCAATTATGTGTTGACATTACATCTCTCACTAATTTAATATGCTCGTTATAGTTGGCCCTGTCTTTCTAAATCTTAATTTTATAATATCACACGAGCCTTGTCTTTAAATATCTAATTGTTTTCCTTATTAAATTTAAATAACGCAGGCCTTATAATGCGTAATAATCTCAGTAACATTAATTATCGTAAATTATACTATGATTTTGGATTTATCCAGAAACACTATGGTGAATACACATTTTACAACCTTAAAAAATGGATTAACGCTAATTACAAACTCCTTGAAGCAAGATCTAAATTGTATTTTCTAAAGTCTTGCATGAACCATGAGATCTTACCGTCGCACTTAACCAACATTGGAAAAACACAATTTAACATTCACAATTATAAACTAATAAATAAATTGACAAGAATACAGCACAAATTCAAAACAGAAATTTTAAAAATAGAAATTTATGATCTGTACAGAGTTGTTGACACTTTACAAAGAGAAATATTACAATTTTTACATAAGTTATCCATTTCTATCCCTGTTTATGTATGGCAATCAATAATTATATATCAAAGAAAATCCTTTAACAAATGCAAAGAAAGATTATATAGGTCTCATTTAAAGAAATTCCTGTGGTTAAAAAACAAAAAAATTAGTGATCATATGAAAAAAATTCAACCTATTCATTATTTTTGCTGGTTAAATAAGGAAACATCACAACCAATTAAATATACTAAAAATTTAACCACTAAGAGTTCTAACGAAACAATCATAGACATCCATATTGATCCTAAGTCCTCTATTATTAATGATATTGACCCATTAAACAAAACTAATAATAAATGGTTCATTAATTTAACGAACACAGAAATCCCACTAAAAGTATCTAATCTTTTACAAATGGGTAGTAATTTCAATCTTCCCATCTCCAACAAAAAAACTGCCATACATGAATTTATCAAAGATTTGGAAGCTAATGGAAAAAGAAATAATTTACAAAACCTCAGAACTATTAGGAATATTGCAATCCCCCAATTTAATCATTATCTACATAATTTTCACAAAAAGAATTTAATAAACGAAAAAATTACTGATATGTACAATACCTCAGTAAAATTTTGCAGAGAAAACAACAATATAATATTTACGCGATCTGACAAGGGTAATGTGACAGTCGCAATGGAGAGGGATTTTTACAATAATAAAGTGACTGAACTTCTTACAGATGTTAACACTTATTGCGTGGTCAATAAGAATCCAATCTTAAAAATTGAAAGAGAACTCAATTACACTATCAAAAATTTTCTAACAAAAGGATATATTTCAAAAAAAGAATATTATTTTATGCACTCTAGTGATTCCATACTACCGAAAGCTTACGGTCTCCCTAAAATTCACAAACAGAACATTCCTTTTAGAATTATTGTATCATCTATTAATACGGCTCTTTACAATATAGCCACATATATTCACAATGTATTGTCACGAAGCCTTCCCCCACCAAAAAGCCATATAAATAATAGTTTTGAATTGTGCAGGATTCTTACGGGAAAAAAGTTAAGGAATTCAGAAATAATGATATCATTAGATGTTATCTCTCTCTTCACTAATGTACCTATCAACCTTGCGATTAACAGTGTTAATAATAAATGGGAGTATATTAAGTCACAGACAAAAATTCCAAACAATTTATTAAATGTATAGAATTTGTTCTGTCATCTACATATTTTACATTTAACAATATAATTTATAAACAAATTTTCGGCACCCCCATGGGATCACCATTATCGCCCATAATAGCTGACTTAATAATGGAAGATTTGGAAAATTCTGTTCTTGACTTGATTAATATCGACATCCCATTTTATTATAGATACGTTGATGATATCATTATGACAGTTCCTGAAGAGAAGGTTGATTTGATTGTGGATTCTTTTAACAAATACCATGACAGACTCAAATTCACATTGGAATATGAGGATAACCGTTGTTTAAATTTCTTAGATGTATCATTGAAATTAATTAACAATACCATTTTTGTTGATTGGTTTCAGAAAAAAACATTTTCTGGAAGAACTCTTTCCTATTACTCTAACCATCCTTTCTGCCAAAAAAAAGGCATTATTTATATTATAACTTAGTAGATAGAGCTCTTCTTCTTTCACATCCAGAATTTCATAATAAGAATATAAATTCAATCATAACTATTTTAAGTAACAACGGTTATCCTTTAGAATTTATTTTCTCCGCTATTAATCAAAGAATTAAGTATCTTATTAATTCCAAACTAAATATCTTGACTAATGATAATAATACTACTAAGGTTCCTAAAATAGATGGAGATAATGAAAAAAAGAATTTCTTTGTTATTCCTTATGTGAATAGCATTTCTGACAAAATTGCATCAACTATCAAAAAAACAGAAATGACTATAGGTTATCGTTGTCTGGATAAACTCAATCGTTTTATCAAGGTTCATAAAGATAAAAATCAATTTTCAACTAATTCCAATGTTGTTTATAAGATCTCTTGTCACGATTGCGATGCGACATATGTTGGCCAAACCAAAAGACAACTTAAAACGAGAGTTGAAGAACATGTAAATAATATAAAGTTAGATTCGTCAAAGCATTCGGTCATCTCGGAACATATCCTTAATTACCAACACTCATTTAATTGGGAAGACATAAAAATTTTAGATTCTGAATCTAATTTCCAGAAGAGAAATGTTTCTGAAATGATCCATATAAAGGAACAAAAAAACGGTCTAAACCTAAAAAAAGATACCGATATGCTTGACGAGTCATATTTTGACATTCTAGAAGAATTATCTAATAAATAAATAATAATAATAATAGGAGTCACAGTTTGAACTCGACACATCATACTGTGACTTTGTATAGTGAACACATCAACTTGGCGGAATCTTGACTACTCATCAATTTACGTAAGCAATTCTAAACACAATTAAGATCTTTCACATAAAAAAATAACTTATTAATATAAATTAATATACCGAAAAAATAAAAATATACTTAGACAATCACGGTGAAATATACTGCAATGACGAACTTACTCGGAAATATCCTTGATGATGGGGACTAACTTTTTGATGCTGGATAACATCTAATTGTTTTCAATTCTCATATCAAGCGGTTCTGACGATAATTTTAACTAATAATGTTCAAAAGAATTGATGACGTGGAATGGGCCGTCAACCTGTTCTACTAACAACAGGGAACTCGTTTACATGTTTTTTGACATAATCAAAAAGCTTACCATCTTAACTAAAAAATGGTTAGCCGATTAGAAAAAATATCTAATTTAATAAATGTTATATGCGTAACCCAATTTAAATTCATCGACTTATTAAAACAAAATGTTCATTAAAAAATAGACTCTAATGCGTAATATGTCATAATTTTTCTTAAAAAAATTTTTATTGTTTTTATATTTACTAAAGAAGGCTGAGGTAACAGCCGAAACGTTTTATTAATTTTATTATCATTGTATATACTAAGAAATAAATCAATTATGTGTTGACATTACATCTCTCACTAATTTAATATGCTCGTTATAGTTGGCCCTGTCTTTCTAAATCTTAATTTTATAATATCACACGAGCCTTGTCTTTAAATATCTAATTGTTTTCTTTATTAAATTTTTTTTTTAAATTTTTAATTTTTATTTTTTTTCCTCAGAGGAGGGTATGTTTTTGCGAAAAATATTTTTTTTTGCAATATTTCTGAACACATGGTATCAAAATGTTGCAAATTTTTTGGAGATAGCGACGATGCGGTTTTTTCAAGTGTTACACCTCCACCCACGCACCCACCCACGCATTCACCCACACGCATGCGCATTTATGGACCAATTTTTACGAAATTAGTACCAAAATGTTGCAAATTTTTCTGAGAAAGCTGCTGTTTTATTTTTTTAAGTTTACGCCTACACTCACGCACCCATCCACGCAATCGCATATTTATGAACCAATTTTTTTTTAAATTGGTACCAAAATGTTGCAAATTTTTTGGAAATGGCGACGATGCGGTTTTTTCTAGTGTTACACCTCCACCCACGCACCCACCCACGCATTCACCCACACGCATGCGCATTTATGGACCAATTTTCACGAAATTAGTACCCAAATGTTGCAAATTTTTCTGAGAAAGCTGCTGTTTTATTTTTTTAAGTTTACGCCTTCACCCACGCACCCTACCCACGCAATCGCATATTTATGAACCAATTTTTTTTTAATTGGTAACAAAATGTTGCAAATTTTTTAGAGATGGCGAAAATGTGGTTTTTTCGTGTTACACTTCCACCCACGCATTCATTCACGCACATGCGCATTTACGGATCAATTTTCACGAAATTGGTACAAAAATGTTGCAAATTTTTCTGAGAAAGCTGCTGTGTGGTTTTTTTAAGTTTTATCCCACCCACGCATCCACCTACGCATTCACACATTTATTCACAGACTTTTTCGAAATTTGTACTCAAATTTAGTCGGGGATGGCTACTATATGATTTTAACAATTTTTTATCACCCTATTCATCCGCCCACGCATCCATGCACCCATGTGCATACGCATTTATTGACCGATTTTCACGAAATTGGTACCAAAATGTTGCAAATTTTTAATAGAAAGCTGTTGTGTGGTTTTTTTAAGTTTTATCCCAATCACGCATCTACCCACACATTTACACATTTATTCACAAACATTAGAAATAAAAAAAAATTGAGTAAAATGTAAAAAAGGATATAATAATTAAGTAATAAAAAAATATTTAAAGTATATATTAACTAAAATAATGTTTTATATTTAAAAAATATGAAATTGTGTGGAAATTTTAAAATAAACAAGAAAATAAAAATAAAAATATATTATAAATATTTAAATATATGCAAAACGCGGTGTATAATAAAATATCTGGGAGAATGAAATAAATAACATAATAGTCATTTACAAAAAAATTTAAACATTTATTTTGGTATAAATTTCGTGAAAGTCGGACAACAAATGTGGAAGTAGTTCGCGGTAATACAAAAAAAAGAATAAATTTTTTGTGTTAAAACGGATTTACCATAATATAGATTATATGAGGACCGCGCTTCGCGCGGTCCGAAAAGCTAGTATAATAATATGTTTCATCAGTAAACATAGCTATATTAATGTAATTTTTAAATAAATATTAAAAGAATAATTTTTCGAATTAAATAAACTTTTAATAAAAATAGAGATGATCTTGATCTCTTAAGGTATTTAATAGTGTGAGTCCCCTTGTCTCTCTCACATTAGTCTGCTGTTTATCTGTAATCCGTCGGTGCGTGCGTACTTGTGTGTTTGTACGGGCACATATACATACGTCCACCCGTTTGCACGTGAGCGCTCGTGTAATTTCGTATGCGTTTGATTTAAAGCAAATTGCTCAAGATTCACGTAACCCAAATAAATAGAATATAATTAAAAAATTAAAAATTTACACTGAAATCAATGAAATATTAAATACAAGGGGAAACTTGGTTAAAAAAGACTTTTTTAATTGGCTTCTTTACAGTATCGTTTTTATCGTCCAAAAATCTATAAGAAACATCTTGTCTGGTTTAAAATAATGAAAACTTTTTTAATAATAATGAAAAAAAACTTTTTTTGTAAATTAGTGTAATTAACCATAAGTAGATACTCAAGAGCGTCCGGAGGGGGGAGGACAAGATGCGGCATTTGCCCCTCCCCCTAGAATTTGGAATCAGTAAAAAATTTGACATTTACTCTTTTTTTGAATAAACGTGTTGGGATTTACTTGCACGCACCGATTTTGATCCGATTCGGACGCGGTGAGAAAGCTTTTACCAAAAGTATATATTTTAACAATATAAATGATGCTCCCCCTGGAAAAAATTTTGCGGACGCCCTTGTACATACTATTGCACACATACTGAAATTTTCAATGAACAAAGTTTATCGCGTAACATTAGATGCATTTATTTTAATTTCCTTTTTTTACGCAAAACTGTCCATTTATTCATATTATACTATTTTTTCTATTAATAATTAATTCTAGAAAGTTTTTTTAGTTAATACTATTACTATTTTACAAAAAATAACAAATAAACTTTAGAATTCAATTCAAATGTCAACTAATGTTAAAAAATGAGATTATAGACATTCTTTTTATTTTTAAAGAATGTCGTAAGCATTATAGGATAGATTCTTATTTCAATAAAAAATAAAATTTTAATTTAAATACATCATCTATCGCGCGCGCGCGTGCATTCGATAATACGTTAATTGAAATGAGATAGCATAAATATATCAGGAGTAAATTTTGATTGCGCACATTACCAATTGGACAGAACGATATTTCCCGATCAGACACAGTCCCATTTATAGACA
Source organism: Nylanderia fulva (assembly GCF_048542155.1). Taxonomy (NCBI): domain Eukaryota; kingdom Metazoa; phylum Arthropoda; class Insecta; order Hymenoptera; family Formicidae; genus Nylanderia; species Nylanderia fulva. The sequence goes on from NW_028190443.1 coordinate 51,795, forward strand.
TACAGTCGATCAGACACATACAATTGCAATTGGACACATTCACAATCGAGCACAGTTCTCATCAAATTCGATAGAGCACAGTTCATATCGATGAAATGAAATGGACTTTGCTTCGTGCGGAAAGTCGCAAATCTATGTGAAACTGTACCATTATTGACCTCGTCATATTGATAGCACCTATCGATATGAATAAACCTCGGTTCGCGCAAGAAATTACAAATATACCTAATTGAAATTATGTTCAACCGAATCTATGACAAATTAATCGGATGTGAATCTGATCAGAAATAGTTTTCATAATCAAATTATATATTTATTCTTCTCGTATTAATATTTGTTTTAATTCAAATTTTTTATTACTTTAAATATGTTGTAAAAAAAGTTTCTCTTTCCAGTCAAAATAATGTGTTTTACATAATATAGAAAATAGAATACATATATACTATACAAAAATAAAACTTCTTTAATAAAAAAAAAAATGCTAAAATTGAAAAACTAAGGTAGTAGATATTAAACTGACTACACTGGCTGTCTATTCGATTTGTTAAACTATATTTATTGACGTTTCGACCATACGGGTTGTGATCCTTTTCAAAATTACAATAGAAGCATTCTAGAAATTAATGTACATGCAATCAGAATCAACATTTAAATTGAAAACGTGAAATGTAACAAATGAGACTTACAATGAGTTACTGCATATCGTTATTGACATTTAAAAGTACGCTCCGGTGAGACTTAACTTAAGATCGGATGGTAAATTAACTGCGTTTCACTTGTGTCATCTTGCTACGACTGAGCACACTGTACTAACGAATAAACACGCCGAAAATTATGTCAAAGTTAAAAGTTAACAATATTTACATTCTCGCTAAATTGTGATGTACCATATGGCAAATTACTAAAATAAAATATAAAAAATGAAAAATAAAATATAAAAAGTATAAGATAATAAAAAGACAAATAAATAAATAAATAAATATATTCGGTTCGCTTATGTCATCCTGCCTTAACATACCAATAATAAACTACTAATAATAGCTCCCAACAATGTATGTTAAAAATTTTTTACTTCAATTTCTAAACAAACTGTCATATATCGTACTAAAGCTTTCAGTGTCTTTCTGTAAATTGATAGTGGAATTCAATTTCTTGATAAAGTACATTTCGGCTATTTCTCTTTTTCTTCTATTGTTTTCTTTATGCAGAATTAAAGGATTCGACCAATCAAATTCATGTCCTTGATTAATTCTGTGCTCACTAACAACAGAAAAATTGCTCGCTGAATTTTTAATATTACGTCGGTGTTCGTTAATCCTAGTACTGAGATGTCTTTTTGTCTGCCCTACATAATTAGAATCACAATTGTTACAATTAATACAATAGACTCCGCCGGTTTGCTTATTAATATCTAAATTATCTTTCCCCGATTTTATTAAACAGTTCAGTTTTTTGGGGATGGTAAAAATTACGTTAAGGTTCTTTTTGTTTAGAAATCTATATATGTCATTAGTGAACCGATTACAATATGGAATGACGATGAAATTTTCCCTCGAAACATCCGTCGAATCTACATTTATAATTTTTTTATCCTTATTGTTTATAGGTTGTGACAGCTTGTGGGTTCTATCATTGACATATTTATTAATGAGATTTTCCGGGAAGCAATTATTTTTCAAAATATTCTTTACAATTTTTAAATTAGAGTCATGAAACCGTTTGTTAGATAAATTTATTGCATGGTCAACTAAATTGGTAATGGTGTTAATTTTATATTTCGTCGGATGATTCGAGAAAAAATTGATGTATCTTCCTGAGAATGTTGGTTTTCTGTACCAGTTAGTTATGAGCTTATTATCATCCCTGTGGACAATTGTATTCAAAAAGCTGAGAGAATTATTAGTTTCAATCTCATAAGTAAAAGTTAGTCTTGGGTGATAGCTATTAAATACCTCGCTCACCTCTAACAGTTTATCGTTAGGAAGGATCATGAATATGTCATCTACATATCTATAGAAACAAGATGTTTCGAAACCAAGCAAGGACAAACAATCCGTTTCAAGATCCTCCATTACGATATTTGCGAGTATGGGGGAGAGAGGTGAGCCCATTGGACTCCCATAAATCTGTTTATAAGCTATCCCATTAAACATGAAACTAGTTGAACACAATATTGCATCAATCGCATGCCTGAACTGTTGAAAACTAAAATTAGTATGTCCCGATATCTCATTCCATCTCTTTTCTATACCTTTTATGACTAGTTCCTTCGGAATATTAGTGTAGAGTGAAGAGACATCCAACGACACCATTATATCGGTTGACTCTATGGTTTTATTATTTATTGATTTGACGAACTCCCAACTATCTTTGACGAACGATCGAGGTTTTTGAATTGAATTTAGTAAGATAGAGTGTAAATAATTTGCCATCATATACGTTGGACTCCCAATAGAAGAGATGATAATTCTTAAGGGGGTTCCCGCTTTGTGGATCTTCGGCAATCCATATGCTCTCGGAGTGTTCCCGTTCGTGCATTTTAAATTATTAAGAGTACGTTCGTCAATTAAGTTGTTCTTTTGCCAAGATTTTAATAAGTCGTTAATTCTTTGAGATACATTGTTTATCGGGTCTTTTTTCATGATTTTATATGTCGATGTGTCACTCAACAATTCAGTCATCTGACGCACGTATTTGTCCTTGTTCATAATGACAGTGACTTGTCCCTTATCCGCTCGCGTTACAAAAATATCTTTGTTGTCATTTAAAAACTTTTTACACTTTGAGAATTCGATAAGAATATGTCTATTTATAAAATCTTGATGTTTTCTTTTGTTTTTAAGTCTATTCAAAGAATTAGCGATGCAGTTACGCGTATCATTCAGTAGGTTGCCCTTCAGTCGGTGGCTATTTAATTCAAAGTTTTTTATTACGTTAAGAGCAAATAACTCAGAATCTTTTTCACTGTTATGATTAAACGGCAATCCGAATTTTCCCCCCAAGCTCAGAAACCTAAGTGTGTTCTCTGGTACTACTTTATCAGAATTATTAATTATCCATTTATTATAATCGAAATTGAAAAACCCACTATATAGCTTATTTTGACGATTGAGAAGCAGATCAAATTTTTTAATTAATTTACCTTTAATTATATTTTTATGTTTTAGAACTTTTAGATTCTGTAATTCTTTAAACTCTTTAAGTAATTTATTCGGTAGCGCAGATTGCAGATTCTTTTCTAATTGTCTGCTTCTTACATTAGAACAATTTAAGAAAAAGTTAATGTCCTTAATTTCTAGGTTCAAAATAAGTTGTTTGCCACGCGATACAAATGTGGAAAACCTTCGAGTAACAAGATTATTCTGAAACCGTACTCTAAAATTCAAATTATGAATATGCGGTGGAAGCACGTCGAACCTTCTACACCGAAGCAAGAAGATGAGTTGTAGAAATCTTCAAATTCAATCCCATCCACTGTTTCAAAAGCTGAGTCTGTTGCTTTCCATAATGTAACGTGATCAAATTGAAAAAACTTCCTTCCCGGTAAGATGCCATCATTAATGTCAAAGGCGTATAATAACAATAAAATATTAAATTTCGTTCGCCAGGAATGAAATACTAAGGTAGTAGATATTAAACTGACTACTGGGAGCTATTATTAGTAGTTTATTATTAATATGTTAAGGCAAGATGACATAAGCGAACCGAATATATTTATTTATTTATTTATTTGTCTTTTTATTATCTTATACTTTTTATATTTTATTTTTCATTTTTTATATTTTATTTTAGTAATTTGCCATATGGTACATCACAATTTAGCGAGAATGTAAATATTGTTAACTTTTAACTTTGACATAATTTTCGGCGTGTTTATTCGTTAGTACAGTGTGCTCAGTCGTAGCAAGATGACACAAGTGAAACGCAGTTAATTTACCATCCGATCTTAAGTTAAGTCTCACCGGAGCGTACTTTTAAATGTCAATAACGATATGCAGTAACTCATTGTAAGTCTCATTTGTTACATTTCACGTTTTCAATTTAAATGTTGATTCTGATTGCATGTACATTAATTTCTAGAATGCTTCTATTGTAATTTTGAAAAGGACCACAACCCGTATGGTCGAAACGTCAATAAATATAGTTTAACAAATCGAATAGACAGCCAGTGTAGTCAGTTTAATATCTACTACCTTAGTATTTCATTCCTGGCGAACGAAATTTAATTAATATTTTATTGTTATTATACGCCTTTGACATTAATGATGGCATCTTACCGGGAAGGAAGTTTTTTCAATTTGATCACGTTACATTATGGAAAGCAACAGACTCAGCTTTTGAAACAGTGGATGGGATTGAATTTGAAGATTTCTACAAACTCATCTTCTTGCTTCGGTGTAGAAGGTTCGACGTGCTTCCACCGCATATTCATAATTTGAATTTTAGAGTACGGTTTCAGAATAATCTTGTTACTCGAAGGTTTTCCACATTTGTATCGCGTGGCAAACAACTTATTTTGAACTTAGAAATTAAGGACATTAACTTTTTCTTAAATTGTTCTAATGTAAGAAGCAGACAATTAGAAAAGAATCTGCAATCTGCGCTACCGAATAAATTACTTAAAGAGTTTAAAGAATTACAGAATCTAAAAGTTCTAAAACATAAAAATATAATTAAAGGTAAATTAATTAAAAAATTTGATCTGCTTCTCAATCGTCAAAATAAGCTATATAGTGGGTTTTTCAATTTCGATTATAATAAATGGATAATTAATAATTCTGATAAAGTAGTACCAGAGAACACACTTAGGTTTCTGAGCTTGGGGGGAAAATTCGGATTGCCGTTTAATCATAATAGTGAAAAAGATTCTGAGTTATTTGCTCTTAACGTAATAAAAAACTTTGAATTAAATAGCCACCGACTGAAGGGCAACCTACTAAATGATACGCGTAACTGCATCGCTAATTCTTTGAATAGACTTAAAAACAAAAGAAAACATCAAGATTTTATAAATAGACATATTCTAATCGAATTCTCAAAGTGTAAAAAGTTTTTAAATGACAACAAAGATATTTTTGTAACGCGAGCGGATAAGGCACAAGTCACTGTCATTATGAACAAGGACAAATACGTGCGTCAGATGACTGAATTGTTGAGTGACACATCGACATATAAAATCATGAAAAAAGACCCGATAAACAATGTATCTCAAAGAATTAACGACTTATTAAAATCTTGGCAAAAGAACAACTTAATTGACGAACGTACTCTTAATAATTTAAAATGCACGAACGGGAACACTCCGAGAGCATATGGATTGCCGAAGATCCACAAAGCGGGAACCCCCTTAAGAATTATCATCTCTTCTATTGGGAGTCCAACGTATATGATGGCAAATTATTTACACTCTATCTTACTAAATTCAATTCAAAAACCTCGATCGTTCGTCAAAGATAGTTGGGAGTTCGTCAAATCAATAAATAATAAAACCATAGAGTCAACCGATATAATGGTGTCGTTGGATGTCTCTTCACTCTACACTAATATTCCGAAGGAACTAGTCATAAAAGGTATAGAAAAGAGATGGAATGAGATATCGGGACATACTAATTTTAGTTTTCAACAGTTCAGGCATGCGATTGATGCAATATTGTGTTCAACTAGTTTCATGTTTAATGGGATAGCTTATGAACAGATTTATGGGAGTCCAATGGGCTCACCTCTCTCCCCCATACTCGCAAATATCGTAATGGAGGATCTTGAAACGGATTGTTTGTCCTTGCTTGGATTCGAAACATCTTGTTTCTATAGATATGTAGATGACATATTCATGATCCTTCCTAACGATAAACTGTTAGAGGTGAGCGAGGTATTTAATAGCTATCACCCAAGACTAACTTTTACTTATGAGATTGAAACTAATAATTCTCTCAGCTTTTTGAATACAATTGTCCACAGGGATGATAATAAGCTCATAACTAACTGGTACAGAAAACCAACATTCTCAGGAAGATACATCAATTTTTTCTCGAATCATCCGACGAAATATAAAATTAACACCATTACCAATTTAGTTGACCATGCAATAAATTTATCTAACAAACGGTTTCATGACTCTAATTTAAAAATTGTAAAGAATATTTTGAAAAATAATTGCTTCCCGGAAAATCTCATTAATAAATATGTCAATGATAGAACCCACAAGCTGTCACAACCTATAAACAATAAGGATAAAAAAATTATAAATGTAGATTCGACGGATGTTTCGAGGGAAAATTTCATCGTTATTCCATATTGTAATCGGTTCACTAATGACATATATAGATTTCTAAACAAAAAGAACCTTAACGTAATTTTTACCATCCCCAAAAAACTGAACTGTTTAATAAAATCGGGGAAAGATAATTTAGATATTAATAAGCAAACCGGCGTAGTCTATTGTATTAATTGTAACAATTGTGATTCTAATTATGTAGGGCAGACAAAAAGACATCTCAGTACTAGGATTAACGAACACCGACGTAATATTAAAAATTCAGCGAGCAATTTTTCTGTTGTTAGTGAGCACAGAATTAATCAAGGACATGAATTTGATTGGTCGAATCCTTTAATTCTGCATAAAGAAAACAATAGAAGAAAAAGAGAAATAGCCGAAATGTACTTTATCAAGAAATTGAATTCCACTATCAATTTACAGAAAGACACTGAAAGCTTTAGTACGATATATGACAGTTTGTTTAGAAATTGAAGTAAAAAATTTTTAACATACATTGTTGGGAGCTATTATTAGTAGTTTATTATTGGTATGTTAAGGCAGGATGACATAAGCGAACCGAATATATTTATTTATTTATTTATTTGTCTTTTTATTATCTTATACTTTTTATATTTTATTTTTCATTTTTTATATTTTATTTTAGTAATTTGCCATATGGTACATCACAATTTAGCGAGAATGTAAATATTGTTAACTTTTAACTTTGACATAATTTTCGGCGTGTTTATTCGTTAGTACAGTGTGCTCAGTCGTAGCAAGATGACACAAGTGAAACGCAGTTAATTTACCATCCGATCTTAAGTTAAGTCTCACCGGAGCGTACTTTTAAATGTCAATAACGATATGCAGTAACTCATTGTAAGTCTCATTTGTTACATTTCACGTTTTCAATTTAAATGTTGATTCTGATTGCATGTACATTAATTTCTAGAATGCTTCTATTGTAATTTTGAAAAGGACCACAACCCGTATGGTCGAAACGTCAATAAATATAGTTTAACAAATCGAATAGACAGCCAGTGTAGTCAGTTTAATATCTACTACCTTAGTATTTCATTCCTGGCGAACGAAATTTAATATTTTATTTTTAAAGTTGAAAAAGTATACAAAAAAGTACTAAAATTATAAAAGTACTTAAAATTATAAAAGTAATAAAATAAGTTTTTATGAAATAAAATTTCTATAATCAAAATAAATTTTTTCATAATAATGTATTAATGTATTATGTATTAAAAAAAAATATATAAGAATGAAAGGAAGATATATATTAATGACATATATTATATTATATAATACACATAAAAGTGCTAAAAGAGTTTAAGCAAGAGTTAATTTTTTATATAATTAATATACATATTCTAAATTATATAAATTGCATTACACGGAACATGGATAAATCAAATATACCAGAGTTGAATATTTCGTTCATGTCCGAATTTTATCTCTGCCACAACTTGCTCTCCACTAGCAAAAAGAATAATGCGTTTGAACATTTATATTTGTTCTTTGTTTTAAAATTAATTAATTTTTTTTATTCCATTTGTCAAAAAAATCTATTATTTCAGCTAACATATTTTCTCACTCATCACTGGCAACTTCATTAATTTTATCGGTATTTAACATATTTTCCTGACTATCATTTTTGTAAAGTTCTCAAATATGTTTGAATTCTTAAATAATTTTAGTATTTTTTATCATTAACTTATACCTATTCTTTTTTAATATCATTTTTCTAAAATAAAGAATGTTATTTTATGTCTTATAAAAAAATGTATTTTAGTAAAAACTATAAACCTATTTAATTACTTTCATTATTTTAGTACTTATTTATATTATATAATTTATATATATTTTTAATGCTACTTTTGTAATTGGTTTCTTTTTGGATAAAAAAGTTTTATTTATATTGAAATACTATTGTTATAAAAAATGTATTTCAGCTACATATATAATATATAATATATAACACTTGAATTTTTTATCTTTATTGCTTTTTTTAATCAATATTTACATATTTTTGCAAACTAAATATACATATATATTTATAGTTTCTATATTGTTTCCTTGATGAGATCTTCATATAATTTTTATAATAAAAAAGTTTTAAGGATTTTACTTTCACATATTTTTTTGTGAAAGAAATATATATATATATAAAATAGATAATTGTCTTCCGCATGACATAATATATAAATTTATGACGTACAATAAAAACAAAATTAATAGACATGATGACAAAATTAAAAATAGATTAATTAATAAATTTCGACTTTTGATTAGTAGACAAAACGCTATATACGATACTTATTTTAATAATAACCGGAATAAATGGATAATTAATAATAGTGATACGATTGTCTCAAATGATGTCCTTTGTTTCCTAAGTTTGGGAGGTAAATTTAGTTTACCCATCAACCAGAAAGTTAAAAGTGATTGTGAATTGTTTACCTTAGACGTTATTAAGAATTTTGATTCGTGTTTCTATAAAGTTGAAAATGAGATAATAGATGACACACATAATCAGATTGCGGGGTCCCTGAATAAATGGCGGCAAAAAACTGAACACCATAATTTTATGGATAGACACATTTCAAAAGAATTTACTAGGATTAAAAAGTTTTTGGCTGATTGGGATGACTTGTTAATTAGTAGAGCGGACAAGGGTCAAGTGACAGTGATTCTGAATAGGAATAATTACATAGAAAAGATGACTGAATTGTTGAGCGACTGTAACACATATAGAAAATTGAAAAAAAATCCGACGAGTAGCATGTCTGTTATAATAAATACGTTGGTTAAATCTTGGCTTGATAATGAACTTATTGACAACAATGTTTATAAAAGGTTGAGATGCACTAATGGTAATGTTCCCAGATGTTATGACCTGCCGAAAATACATAAACAAGAACTCCCATTGAGAATTATTGTGTCAGCTATTGGGAGTCCTCTGTATAACGTAGCTACATATTTACACAATATTTTACTCGATTCTGTCCCAAAACCTAAATCGTACATAAAGGATAGCTGGACTTTTGCTTCGTTAATTAAAAATAAAATAATTAATAGTGATCACATGTTGGTTTCGTTGGATGTTACTGCACTTTTCACAAACATTCCGAAAGATCTTGTTCTGAGCGGGATTGGGAAAAGATGGAGTTTTATATCTACACGGACAAAATTTAGTTTAACGCAATTTCAACACGCGGTTAAATTAATAATAAATTCCACCAGCTTCACCTTTGAGGAACAGTATTATGAGCAGATTTTCGGTAGTCCTATGAGATCCCCTCTCTCACCTGTGTTGGCTAATATGGTCATGGATGACCTGGAGACTTATTGTTTGGCTGAGTTAGATTTTGAGATTCCCCATTTCTATAGATAGGTTGATGACATTTTTGCTGTTCTCCCCAAGGATAAGATCAATGAGATGTTAATTATGTTCAATAGTTATCATCCTCGTCTTGTTTTCACATACGAGATGGAAGAAAGCAACATGTTAAATTTCCTGAATACAACAATCATTAGAGAGAATGGCATTTTACTGACAAATTGGTATCGCAAACCAACTTTTTCAGGACGATACATTAATTTCTTTTCTAACCACCCGCTCAAATATAAAAGTTAATATCATTAATTTAATTGATCAGGCTTTGTTGCTATCTGATTAACGATTTCATGATTCTAACCTTAAGATTGTTGAAGAAATTTTATTGAATAATTGTTACCCTCCTAACTTAATTAAATATCACATTAATAAACGGTTGAAAGAAATCACCTATGGTAACATAGATAAAACTAGGGAGATACAGCATAGATACAAAGATGGTGATTTTGTTCTGATTCCATTTGTTAATAAAGTTAGTGACAACATACGTCTTATTTTGAAAAAATTGGGTCTCCATGTACTCTTCACTATACCGAGAAAACTTAATTGCATTATCGGAACTGGAAAAGATAAGCTAAATTACGATAAACACACAGAACTGGTTTATCAAATTAATTGTAGAAATTGCGATGCGTCTTATATTGGACAAACAAAACGCCATTTACATGTTAGAATAAGGGAGTACGAACGAAATATGAATGGCTCTCAAGATAACTATTTTGTTATCACAGATCATCGTCTTACGGAATGCCATGATTTTGACTGCAAAAATCCTGTTGTTTTGCATAAGGAAAAACAATTGCGTATACTCTCTTATAAGAGAGAAGTGGCGGAAATGTTTTATATTAAGAAAACGAAAAATACGATTAATTTACAAAAAGACACAGAGAGCTTAAATTCTGTATATGATAGCTTGTTTTTACTTTAGGTTGTTGTTTTGCGTTTGTTTATTTACTTGACTTTTTGTCTTTTTGTCTTTTTATTATCGCTATGTCATTATAAACTGAACACCGTTTGAATATAGACGCTCCACAGAATAATGTGAGACGTGAGCGATTACCATCAATTCGCCTGTTTAGTTGTGAGTTAGAATTTATGATTTTATTATTAAATTTTGTGTATATTCCTTTAATTTAATTTAACAATATATTTTTCAATTTATTTGAAAAGGATTACAAGCAGTGATCGAAACGTTGTAATTTTTTTTTGCACGTAATAAAATAAGCCAGTTTTGGTCAATAAATTAACTGTTCATATTTAATTTCTTACTAGCGATATATAATATGAATTCGTTCAAATATATATATATTTATAGTTTCTTATAATTTAATGATATATCCGCTTAATTTTAATAAAAAAATCCTTTTTTGGATTTTATTTTAGTTTAACATTCTAGAATTAGTATATTTACGGATTTTATGCTATATTTGTAATAGTTGAAAGTTAAATATGTTGATTTAAACGAAACGCATACAGGTATAAAATCGACCCAACTAGAGTTGCACGCTGACATCTCTTTTCATTCTATTCATAAAATTTGCTCCTCTTTCATTTAATGTGCATACACAACAATTTGTATATGTATGTGCAGAGATAAACAGTCGCCGTTTAGGAAATATTTTGGTATATTGAAATTGGTCGTTTCTGATGACTCAATGCAAGAGTATATTCATCCTGAAGTAAAAGCCGGAAATTTTCCGGGATTTGTTATACTTTAAATTGTGATATAAATTTTACCAGTTATCTCTGCCGTCAAACTACCAAAAACCGATAACGACGACGTTTCTATCAATCGAGAACAGAGTTGGTTTTTATTAATTTTATAACATTTTTCAATGATATCTAGCTATGTTGTGTGTAGAAAATGTCACGGTAATATTAATTTTTTAACAACAGTTTGAAGAGAATTGAATTTAAAAATAAAAAGCTCACGCAAATGTAATAAGTTTATTCATTCATATCCACTAATAAATGCTAAACTTGTATATGAAATCAATAATCAATTAGTTTTTCTAATAGAATTATTGGATCATTGGTTGGAAAAGGATTTGTTTTATGTGATATGGTGGACATAAATCATGGTTTAGAGCAAATTTTCGAAGAAAGTTCTTGGATACTTAAATCAAATAAAATTTTTGTGTAACACCTAGAAAAAAATATCTTCAGAATTGATGAGTAAAGGATGACTATGTTACAGCGGGAAAAAAATATGTTGATCACGTGAGCAAAAATTAGAGATACGTATGCAAAAGCTTAAAGAATCTCAGTAAGATCTGAGTGATGCTAAAAAATGGACAAAGTTATCGATGAATTGACACATCACTATATGGAGTATGAGAAAAAATCCTAAGTCTGTAGATTCAATAAAAAATAAAATTTCGATCATTAGTTCACAAAAGTTCTACAAATAGCAATCCTCAACATCAAAATTGTCCAGTTAGATCGGATAATTAGTGTAAATGCGAAGTAGAAAAAAATCCTAAATTATTTCATTATAATTGTGACGATAAATGCCACAAGCATGTTAAAATATATACGAAATAAAAATATACGAGGGTCACTATTTATATTTCGGGAATTGGCAACACTGATGTCATGTGAGTCCATCTGACGGTTCCATCGTAAAGTTTGACATTTTTGACGATATACGTACTCAGAACATTTTGTCATACGGACGCTATTTGTTTATTTTATATTTAGTTGAAAGTTTCGTCTCGGCAAAAAATGGAACTGAATTGTGAACATTTTCGTGCGATGATTTTTTATGACTTTCGACGTGGATTATCACAACAAGAGTGCGTCAATCAACTTAATTTGACTTTTGGCGATGAAGCTCCATCAAAAACCACTGGTATCGCTGGTATAGTGAATTCAATCGTGGTCGTAGTTCGCTGTCCGACGAATTTCGTGAAGGTCGTCCAAAATCGACTGTAGTGCCAGAAAACATCGATGCTGTGCACGAAATGATTAAGCAAGATCGTCATGTAACCTATTGTGAGATTGAGGCATCCTTAAGCATTAGTTCCACCAGCATATATGCAATTTTACATGAATACTTAGCTGTGCGAAAGTTATGTTCGCGTTGGATCCCACATAATTTGACAATCGCTCAAAAAAAGGCTCGTGTCGATTGGTGCAAAGAAATGCTTAAGAAATACAATCGCGGTGCTTCAAAAGACGTTTATAAAATCGTGACAGGTGACGAATCATGGATATATTCGTATGAGCCCGAAAGTAAGCAGCAGTCGACTGTATGGGTGTTCCAAGATGAACCAAATCCAACAAAAGTTGTTTGCGCACGAAGCACTTCAAAGAAAATGGTGGCCTGTTTCTTCGGAAAAACTGGTCATATTGCAACAGTGCCTCTAGAGGATCGTAGAACGGTAAATTCTGAGTGGTACACAACCATCTGTTTGCCAGAAATCTTCGGTGAAATAAGGAAAACAAACAAGAGACGTCGGATTGTTCTTCATCATGACAATGCGAGCTCTCACACATCGGCTCAAACAAGAAACTATTTGAGCACTCAAAACATCGAATTGATGGGTCATCCGCCGTACAGCCCTGATTTGGCACCCAATGATTTCTTTTTGTTCCCATCCGTGAAGAATAAACTGCGTGGTCAACGATTTTCATCGCCCGAAGAAGCTATTGAAGCGTTCAAAAATCATGTTTTGGAGATACCTCATTCGGAATGGAATAAATGCTTTGAAAATTGATTTAAGCGCATGCAAAAGTGTATCGATCATCGTGGCGAGTACTTTGAAAAACAATAAAAATATATTCGCAGTTTAACTATTTGTTTTTGTTCCTATTCCCGAAATATAAATAGTGACCCTCGTATTACAAGCGACGAGTGTTGAGTATATCGCGACCGGTGACACAAATCAATAAATAAACAAATAAGAGACTAACATGACGAAGGTAAATTTCGATTTCCGTACATAATAAAAAGCGAGAGTACTTCAGAATAATAGATAGTCTAATCACCTAAAAATAAAAATAAGGTCGTAGAATGATCGAGAGAAGCGAGACAATGCGCGGCCTCGAAGAGGCAGATAGAATTTGACTCGCATTCGCGATACACGGTTTTTCTCGGTAGAGAGTAAAAAGTTTGTATTCTTTGTGACTCGAATAAATGCAGTGAAATACAATATACTTTGCACCCTAAATTATTATTCCGGATATCCTCTCCTGATTCGCGATAGTGGCGAAACATTAATTATCGAACAAGCACGCTTGGAAGTCGTCGATTGACCGTTTGGAAGTCGAGCGATAAAAAAGAAGCGAAACTGGTGCCAAAGTAGAAATTAGCTGAATGGAAGTTTCTCGATATCGAAGAAAGTCGTCTCTATGATCTCTAAAATTGCTGGTTAGAAGTAAGTGATGAAATTTAATGATTATATCATAATAAAAACTACTCTCAACACTTTAAACACATCTTTCCCCAAACAATCTTTTTGAAAACCGTTGCCACGATATTTCAAAAACTTTTCAACTGATTGATTTGTTTGGCGGGAATATTTTTGATACTATTCTCTCTTGTCTGAACTAGATATATTCAAATCTATTTATTTAAAAAATTCTTTTTATAAATTAAAATCACAAAAATTTGTTAAAAAACGATACTTTACTCTGAGTGATTGCCATTTTTTACAATTTATATTAAAATTTGTATTAATTTAGAATTGGTAATCGCTCACGTCTCACATTATTCTGTGCAGCGTTTATATTCAAACGATGTTCAGTTTATAATGACATAGCAATAATAAAAATATTTTATTTATAATTATATTATTATATTTTTAAATAAAACTTATTATTTTAGTGTTTATTTAAAAATAATTTATTTTATAGTAAAAAAAATGTATTGAAAAGTGGCTTATCGAACAGAAAATATGCAGTGTTAAGGAGTAGAGCAGTGCCAACTGCTAAACTTTCTCATGAAGAGAATATTAATTGTTTTAAATAATTAATATAACTGTTTTTTTAATAAAATAAAATATATTTAAAACACTTAAAACTATTTTTTTTATTACAGAAACCCCTGTCGTACTATTAAAAAACCTGTTGCGTTCTTACAAACAAATAATAGTATCTTATGTGAGAAGTACGGAAAATAACGAATTACATCGCGCGTAAAGTTGCCGCATGAGCCGAAGGCTTATGATGCATTTACACGAGTACGAGTGTGAATGCATCATAAGCTAAGGCGAATGCGGCAACTTTACGTGCGATGTATTTGTTGTTCTCCGCACATGCTACATACAATATTTTTTGTATTACACGTGCAGGTAAAGTGGCACTTTGTGTGCGTGTTTTTTGTGCGGAAAGCGGCCGATTTCCCACGCCGCCATCTAGCGGCAACGCAGGTGAGTGAATAAGCCGCATTCAAAGCGGCTATTTCCTGCACCGTGCCGTCGCAAGATGGCGGCGTGCGATCGGCCACCTCGCGCACAGAAAACGCGTATAAAGCCACTTTGCCTGCACTTGTAATACAAAATAGTATATGTATCACGTGCAGATTGATAATTGTTCACTCGTGTGGGATGGTCGCACTCGCCTTCGGCTCGTGCGTCTATCCCCCACACTCGTGACCAATTGTCAACTTTCCGCACTTGTAACACAATATACTATTGTAATGCCTATCGCGAAAGTTCAATTTGAGATGTTTTTACTCATGTATTTATCTTTTGATTTTTTTGATAATAAAGTCTTCGTGGCAGATTCAGCTGCTTCTATAAGTTCTAACGGCGTGGACGGTCTTGAATACTCGTTTCTTTTATCCATTTAATCCTTCTTGAATAGTGAAGATTATAACAAATTGACGTTTTGTCTCGCGTAAATTTCGTTACGTTCAAGTTTGTTATGTCAATCGAGAAGAAAGATGATTTTTTCCGCACTAGTGCGGTAAAGTGTAACCATAGTAACACATTACCGCACTAGTGCGGTAAAGTAAAAAAAATGATTTTCTCGCATTAGTATGATAAAGTAAGGCATATATTGAATCGTTGAGAAATAAGCCATTTTCCGCACGCTAAACAGCAATCAAAAATGGAACTTTTGCAACAGGTATTGCAAAAACAATTTTAAGCAATTCTTTTTCATAATTTATTTTTAATAATGTTTAAGTCTAAACCAAAGATCCATAAAGAAAATTGTCTTTAAAATTATTTATCGAAAAACTATTTCTCATGTCAAATACTAATTTTATTCTCTTGACAAATCAATAAAAATGAATTATTAAATTATTTTCTTCAAATAAACTACAGGAAATATTAGTATAACCTATATAAAGAAAATGTCTTAGTTAAAAAAGAAATTATTTATTAATATTTAAAAGTTATATGCATTAAATCAGATGCCACAGATTTAAAAATTTATTAGTATCTCACAAAAACAAGTTTAGGATTAAAGATTAAAAATTACTAAAGTTAATTAATGTTTTTGTGAAACATCCTGTGTGTCAATTTTGTGTTTAAATTTAAGTAAATTTTAATAATAAACTTAAAAAGAAAATTGATTATATTAGTTTTTATTTATTTATTTCTACTGTAAGCATTTAACGTGAGATAACTATTCATATTTATGTTTTCACAATCAATAAATAAATTATTTTGTTTTTCGCATAAAGGCTTTTTACTAATATTAGTACATTTATTTTTAATACATTCTACTATTTTAAAGCTATAATTTGTAATAATATTTCTATAAAAAGAAAAACGTACAGATTAAAAATTTTGACAATATTATTTAATATTTTAAACAATTAAGATTCAATAAACAGGCTCTGTAATATAAATATAAATCTAAATCGTAAGAAGGCATAAAGAGCCAAACGCGCGGATGTTGCTATGGAAACAAATCGTGCACAAGGCACATATTACTCTTGGTGTATTAACCAAGACTTTGAAAATTGAAATAATCCCTTACTTCAGATTTCATTTCAAAAACCCCTTGACCCCCTACCGAAATAAATAAATAAATGGGAGAGAAAAATATAGATCCGAAAGTCGCTGAATCGGGAATCGAACCCGAGACCTTTCGCTTGTCGGGCGACTGCTCTTCCAACTGAGCTATTCAGACCCTTTGATTCTATACCTTTCTCTGCTTATATATACTCTATATAATGCCTATTCGCCGACGTGTGTATAAACAACTAAGATTCCCGATTCAGCGACTTTTGGATCTATATTTTTCTCTCGCATTTATTTATTTATTTCCGTAGGGGGGTCAAAGGGTTTTTGAAATAAAATCTCAAGTAAGAGATTATTTCAATTTTCAAAGTCTTGGTTAGTACACCAAGAGTAATATGTGCCTTGTGCACGATTTGTTTCCATAGCAACATCCGCGTTTGGCTCTTCATGCCTTCTTACGATTTAGATTTATATTAATATTTTAATTTGCTAATATTATTAAAGAGATCGTGTAAAGAGCATATATGTCATTCATTTATCGAATGTAAAATATATTAATGTAAATAGTCTCCACTTTAAATAATTAATTAAATAATAAATTGATAAAAACTAAATAAATTTATTGACTAAATGTAAAGCTTTAGATATTAAATATATTGGTAAAGAGAAACATTAATTAAGAGCTGGGCTCGGTAATTAGTATGCTGATTGGTTTGTTATATATATTATTTAATTTTTTGTACGTTTTGATCTTTATTTTAAACCGTGTTCAGCAACTATCAAGATAAATATGTCATACTAACTTTAAGCCCACGCTACGCGCGGAAATATTATACATCAAACTTTTTATATAAATTTTATATAATCTTATTTAAAGTAATAATTATATATAAAATTTATATAAAGAATTTCTATATATAAATATTCTATATTAAATATATAAATAATTCTATATTTAATTCTGACATGTATCGAATATTCTGCTTGTGCGAATTTCTTTTTTTTTTTACATGTAAGTAAGGGATTTGTTCTCTTTATTTGAGAATTTTAGAGCCAACAAGTAATTAATGTTACATGTCACAGCAAATTTGACGTTGCATTAATTCTATATACGATGTAACCCTAGGTTTGGGCCTATCAACTGACAATAAGACAGAAGGACACACCCAAACATAATGTCATTATATACACGACGGAATATTTTGAGGGCGGGAATCTTTTAATTTTTTTTGTCTCTACTTTTACTTACAATATATTCTGAAAAATTTTTTATTTTATAACTTAATACTGTTATCACAATGCTGACTTATTTTTTGTAATTTTGCTTTTCTTATACTCTTTGTCGATGACCTAAATTGGTTTTTTGTCAATTTTTCGCGCTGAGGATGATCAAAAAAAGTGGACCGAAATGTTCGCGATAAACGTATTAGTAATAAAAAAACTCTTGCAATCTAAAATCTTCGCTTTGCTCTGAAAGTTTACCTGTTTTCCTTTCTTAATTTTTTTAAAACAAGAGCAATCACTTTACCATTTGATTTTTTCTATACATAAAATTTATATACAAAATTTATATAAAAATACATCAAATTTATAAAAAGATAAATTTTTATACTATTTAATTATCCATTACAAGGATCGCCACCTCTGAATTTTTATAAAAATGATAATAAATAAAAATGTATTATTTCACTTGTATGCCAAATTGGAGCGCTGCAAGTCAAATAGTTCTTGAGATATTCAAATAAAAAAATGTAGGTGGACACATATATACATACACACACAGGCACTTTTCAAAAATGTTATTTATCAATGTTTTGGAACTAAACACATTGGCATAGAAATCTGGAAAGAAAATTTTTTTACGAAAACAAAGCTTCCTCCATAATAAAAAAATTTTAATTAAAGAAACCACATCATTGCCATCCCCCAAAAATTTGAAAAATTGTGGTATTAATTTCGAGAAAATCGGTCCATAAATAAATAAGTAGTTCGCAGTCATACAGACAGACAGTACTTATATGTATATATAATATGTACTAGCTTTAAGTCCATGCTATACGTGGAAGTATATTACATTTTTTTTTGCAATATACAGAAAATGGACCCATGTTTCGCATAGTCACACTTATGCCAATAGCGAAATTAAATTGTGGCAATGTGCAAGTTAAACTTTCACTATACTGAGGGCGCCATAATTGAAAAATCATCCTAATTAGTGAAATAATATGGAAAGGAAGCAATATGCAAGTTCCCAATTTGCACACTTTTCACATAAAATATTTTTCAAAATATCTCGTATATATATGTGTGTATGTATGTATACAGGGTATTTCAGGAGGAAAGGTACATACTTTAGGAGGTTGTAGTATGGACCATTTTGAGTAAAAAAGTTCATAATAACATGTGTCCAATTTTTAGTAGTTGTGAAGTTACAGCCGTTTGACGTTTGAAGTAAGCTGTATTATACATGGATGCACGTGTTTTGCACAATGCCGCAAATCTTTACACATACTGAATTTGTCGATATGATATTTGTGTACGGTTTTTGTAATGGAAGTGCTCATGCTGTTTGTGAAGAGTATCGTAGATGGTTTCCCGATTGCAGAGTACCGGATTCAAGAGTGTTTACACGTGTTTTCAATTTGACTGATTGTGAATCACGAATTTCATCAGTAAGTTTTTCATGTAGTTTTCATTAATTATTTAAGTTTTTTGCAAAAATAAGTCATTTTTATATTCTTGTTCAATTGCAAATTTTGTTGATGTTTAACATTCAAACAGCTGTAACTCCATACCTATTGAAAATTGGACACATGTTAATATAAACTTTTTTACTCAAAATGGTTCATACTATAACCTCCTAAAGTATGCACCTTTCCTCCTAAAACACTCTGTATATGTACTCACTCTCCTATGTTTCATAAAATTTGAAAATTACATTTTTTGAAAAATTCAAAATTTATAAAAAATAAACCCTTTCATCGATCCTTATTAAATTCGATATCAAAATATTAAATATCCTTTAATGATACTTTATTTATGTAAACAAAATTTAGCTCAATATCTCAAAATTTGTAAAAATTAAAAAATGCACACTTTTAAAATTCTAAATTTTATAAAAATGAATCCTTTTACCGATTCTCGCCAAACTCAATATCAACAATCCTTTAATGATAGTTTATTTACATAAGAAAATTTATCTCGATATCTTAGAATTTACAAAAGTTAAAGCAACTAATAATATTTTACATTTTATCAAAAAATTGTTAATTTCAAACCTTTATAACTCAAAAAGTACTTACTGAAAAAATGTTTTGTTATAGTGTTTTGGAAAGCTCTCAAGATAAGCTACAAGAAGGTGTAATAAAAAATTGAAGGTTCCGTTTAAAAAAATAAAATTGACCTTGAAATGATTCTAAATTTGACCCCTAGATCAAAGTCAAGGTCATCATCAAGTGCCTTATTTTGAGTCCTACAATTTTTGTTTAACATTTTTTGATACGACCACTATTTTTGGAGATAATTGGCCATTGCCGGACTTTTGAATCACTCTGTTTATGTAATATAATCCTTTTTTAATTGAAAATGAATATCCGATGTCTGAAAATATCTGTTTAATTGATATTTGCGCTAAAAAAGTTCATGTGCTATTTGGATATATGTATTGTACATATACATAGATTGTACTAATTATGTACATAATATATAGACTTTAAATCTTCTATGTACATTATTTCGGTTACATTTATAGATATATAATTATAATTATAATTATAACATATATAAATATTATATTCTTTAGATATACATATATTATATCAATAATCCAATGTGAATCAATTGTATCAAGCAAGAATAGAATTATTCACCTATATACATTGTATATTCTAGCAATTGTATATTGTATATTCTAACAAAATAAGTATTATATATTTTAATATTTCGTAAAATTGATTATGTTACAAATTTTTATATACAATTTTAATTTTAAAATGTTTTGCTCTTATATCATCTTATCATTAATATTAATATGATTAAAATAATAATATATATATATTTTTTAAATTGATAATATTCATATATAATTTACTTTGTGTTATTTTAATTAATAACATTATTTTGGTCATTAATTAGCAAAATATTTCCATAATTATAAAATTATACATGAAAAATTTATTTAAGTTTGAATCAGTCAGCTTAAATATTTTGTACTAAATCATTACATATTATTTATTTACAGTATCAGTATTTAACAATAGATTCACTTACTCATTGTCAGCAAAATTGGAATAATAAAAAAGAATCATGATAGTATATAATTATTGATCTATAATTCTAAATCTAAAGTTATAGAAATGCTACTACGAGTACTAGAAAACAATAATGAAACAGAAGAATTAATAATATTAACCTTTATCACGTTGATGGTACGTAAAATATTACATCGAGAGTGAGAAAACAACAAGTTAGAAAGCCTAATAAGCACCTATTTCTTTATGTATTGTATATTTATTTATTATTAATCGTTATTATTATTCTTTTTCATACAATTTTGAATTGCACATATAATCTTTAATAATTCTAATTTAATTTTTAATAATTTAGAGATATGTATATATATATATATATATATATATATATACTTTTTATATGTTTATATATGCATATATGTACCTATACATATGTACATATCTCTAAATTATATATATATATATATATATATATATATACAATATATATAATTTAGAGATATGTACATATGTATAGGTACATATATGCATATATAAACATATAAAAAGTAGGCACCTGCTATTCTCGTTGAGTTATTGCTTTCTGCCACAAGAAGCTAAAAAGCATTGTCGGCATGTTGGACAGAGCGATACATATTCAGCTTTGATCACTATCGATGTTGGGTGCAGCATTAGCGCAGTAGAGGGACAAGGCTAGCACGCGATTGTCGCTTCTTGTCTGACATTATCTTTCAACAGTCATATCCGTATACGTAGCATATTGGTTTTGTACCTATACGAACGTTACATGCATACAAAATGCAAGAGAAACAAAGACAGAGCGATAATCTCTCCTTGTCAAACTGTCAGTATGTTACCACAGAAATTTCCCCATGAGCTGTTCCTTAGATATAGATCTAGTGAGATCCGCAGTTTTCATATTGTAGCTTCGGAGAAGTTATATTGCTTCGTGGAAAAAAAACTTTGTGTGTGTGTGTGTATGCGCTATATAGTCTTCATATATATATACTACTTAAGTTAAAAAATTAGATTTTTCATTTTGGATTAAAAAATTTTAATAAATAATATTTATTAAATATAAATATAAATCTAAAGTGTATAAACAAGCAATAAAAGCCAAATCGCGGATGACAGTGCGTTATCCCAACGAAACTAAAATTTTTTCGTTAGAATTAAATACCTGTACACAAGGCACCAAATTTTACTTGGTCACGGCCAAGACTTAAAATAGGAATAATCTCTATACATGAGATTTAATTCCATACATCCTCTCTTCCCCCCTAAGGAAATAAATGTGAGAGAAAAATATAGATCCGAAAGTCGCTGAATCGGGAATCGAACCCGAGACCTTTCGCTTGCCGGGCGACTACTCTTTCAATTTTATAATATAAATATAAAATTATTTTAAATCCACCTATCGGGCTATAAGAACACCACTTGGTATATCGAGAAAGACTTCGTTTATCTACATTTTTGACTGCCAACGGCTTCGTTTGTTTACATCGTTTTACCGATAGCTTTCATTGCCGATATTTCTGATTACGTACAGAACGTTTGCCTGCAAGCGCACATTTAATCATTTAAAATACAAACGCACATTTGCATATGACGTTATTGCTCATACGGATTGTGCACATGATTTTATTGTGCACATATACATGACATTATATTACGCACATATAAATTACACACATAAAATAAATAAAAAATCATATTAAATAATCGCATTAAATATTTTTCTCTTAAGTACTTTTTAAATTATAAGGTTTGGAGATAACAATTCTTTTGACATATAATATATAAAACATCTTGTAAAATATTCAGTTTTCGATAATCTTATTTTAATACATTATGCACGGAATAATGAAACCAATCAATTGGTGTAAAAAAACATAATTATTGCTTTTAAGATAAAATACGCAGCTGCATGTTGCAAACTTCATAGTTTTTTTTAAACAATTATCTGTTTTTTTTTTTTACATCCATTGATTGGTGTCATTATTTCGTGCATAAAAGTATTAAGGTAAGATTACCGAAAACTGAATCCTAAAAAAATCATAAAAATGAAAAGGTCAGGCCATGTTCAAAAGAAGGTACTCAAAAATTTAAACGATCTAATAATAAATTATCACGAAAAGTAACTGATATGTTATTCAAGGTGCCAGTTCAAAGTGAACATACGTAAAGTGTATATTATCTAAATTTAGTAATAATATATTACCATGAAAAGTAACTGTGATATTTTATTCAAGGTGCAAGTTCACATTGAATATACATACATATAAGTAAAACTGATTACAATTTGATTCTAGAAAATAAGTGCGATATGTTATTCTTAGTGCACAAAATATAATAGTCGTTTATAGAGATTTGATTTGAAATTCATACTAGCCCGTACAATGAAAAATAATTGCTCGTAATTCCAGAGTACCAATTTGTTAATGACTCAGAAAAATAACATGGCGGCCTGCTCTCAAAAAACTATGATGTTTCTCGATGTCCATTTAGAAATAATGTCAAAGCTCTTACAGAATAATTACTACAACATTTGAGATACGAAATGTATTACATTAGAAGAAGATTAGATTAGAATAAGGATTCAACGTATTTTTAAAAGCTCTACACACCAACAAAGTGAATATACAAAACTATATACAAATACTTTTTCTTCTGTGTTTTTTTAAGAAAATTTTAAGCAAAAAAAAAAACCCTTTTCATTTTTAAAAACCATGTCCCTTTTTTTTTAGAGTAAAAATTAAAATTTTTTTTTTTTTATTTTTTAAGATATTTTTTTTTTTACTGAAAACTTGTTTTAATTAAAAAAAATTTTTTTTTTGTATTTCCCCACAAAAAAATTTTAAAAATTTTTTCGGATAACTTTATTTTAGTTGACCTAAAACCCTTTCATTTTTTTAATTTTTTTACTTAATTTTAATCCCCCCCGTTTACTACTTTTTATTTTTCCTTTTTTCTAAAAAAAGATTGGAGGTTTTTTTTTTTAAAAATTTTTCCCCAACTCTTTTAAAATTTTTATTAAAACCCTTTTGAAATTTTTTTTAGAGCAGGCCCCCCCTGTTATTTTTCTGAGCTTTTAAAAATTGGTACCGGGAAAATTCGAGAAAATTTTTTCTTTAAAAAGGGCTAGTATGAATTTAAACCCCAAACTCTAAAAAAGGGCCTTTTTTTTTGTCACTAAAAATAAAATCGAAATTATTTTCTAGAATCAAATTGAAAACAGTTTACTTATATGTATTTTTTTAATGTAAAATTGCCCTTTTAATAAAATACACATTTTCTTTTAAAAGGGTTTTATTTTTTTAAAAAATTTTTGAAAAATATAAAACTTTAGGGATTTTCACTTTAAAAAGGGAAACCTTAATAAAAATCAGTTTTTTTTTGGGGGAAAAATTTTTATTAGATCTTTTTTTAAATTTTTTAGTACCTTTTTTGAAAATGGCCGCCCTTTTCATTTTTATGTTTTTTTTGGGGTTACTTACTTTTAAAAATACAGTTTTATAGAGCAGTTTTTTTAAAAAAATTAAGTATTACAAATATATGTTTTTTTAAAAAATTTTATCACATAACTTTGTTAAGTAAAATTTTTATTGCAATATTTTTCCCCCAAAAATTAAAATATGGATAAAAAATTTTTTTTTATTTTGCCCCCCCCTTTTTTTTTTTCCCCTTTTTTGTTTTTTTGGGTTTCCCTTTTCCCCCCCCCCGCCCTTTTTTTTAATTAACCCGTAAAAATTTTTTTTTTTTTGGGGTTTTGTAAAAAGGGCCCCTCCCTCCCCCTTCCTTTTTTTAACCCCCCCCCCCTTTTTTTTTTTCTTTCTCCCCCGTTTTTCCCCCCATTTTTTTTTCAATTTTTTTTCCCCTTATGTTTCTTTTTTGAAATGTCATAAAACCTGGGGCAAATTAGAAACTTATTGCCCTCGTTTTAATGCAGGGGTTAAAGCAGGGGTTTTTAAAAAAGCCAGAGCAGCCGATATTTTATTTTGGGGCCCTTTTTGGCAAAATTTTTAAAAAACGCTAGAACAGTTGATGTTTTAAGTAGCGTTTCGGCAGCCTAATACAGCGCCATTTTTAATTGTTTTAAAACAAAAAGGATCCCCCCGTGCTTTTCCTTTGGGCCTTTTTCTTTTAAAACTTCCATATCCTTAGATTTTACCAT
The DNA here is from genome assembly GCF_048542155.1 of Nylanderia fulva. NCBI lineage: Eukaryota > Metazoa > Arthropoda > Insecta > Hymenoptera > Formicidae > Nylanderia > Nylanderia fulva. The sequence goes on from NW_028190443.1 coordinate 76,798, forward strand.
TCCGATTTTTTGTCAGCTTCAAATCACGTGTATGACCAAGATTTATTTCTTCAAAACCCCCCTGAAATATAGCGTTATTAGCTTGTAATTTTTTTTTTAAAAATGATATTTCCCCCTTTTGGGACCCCGGCCCCGTTAATTCCCCAATTTTTTAAAAATTTTTTTAGAAGCAACCCTTTTTAAAAAAATATTTAAATTGAGGGGTAAAATTCTACGAAAAAATAAAGTTGATTCGATTACGGTTTTCCTTTTTCCAAAAAAGGTGGCCCCCCTTTAAAAGTTTTAAAAAACCGGTTTTTTGTTTCCCCTTTATTTAAAAAATTTAAAAATTAAAAAAACTTTGTTTTAGTGAACCCTTTTTTTTTTTTTTTCCTTTTTAAGCCCCAAAGTATAGGTAATATTAACAAACTACTGCTTTCCAACTTTTTTACATTGTAATAAAAATTTACTTTTGGGAACCTTGTTACGTGCTTTAAAAATTTGAGTTTTTTTAAAAAATCATTGGGGGTCGGAATACGTGACCCCTTTGACCGTAAAAAATTTTCCAAAAAAAATTTTTTGGGTTTTTGTTTTCGGGGAAGCGTTTTTTCCACAGATCTTCTAAACCCCCTTTAATGTTTTTAAATTTTTGGTTTTCCATACGCGCAGATTCAAAAGTCAATGCCCCTTGATGCTTTTTTTTTTAGTATTTGTTGGGGCCAATACGTAAAGGGGGTGAAAAGCACATTGAATATTAATTAGCCCCAACCCCAAAAAACACGTTTTTGGGGAAAAGGGCCCTATATTTTTTCCCACCCCAAAAATACTTTTTTGGGTTTCCTCCCCAAAAATAATTTTTCCATCATCAATGATAAAATTGGGTTTTCCCATGGGGGAAAAGTACATTTTCACAACCCTTTTTTTCGGGGGGGGTTGATTTGTGGAAAATTTAATTTTTAAAATAGATCTCAGTCGATTTATTCTACAATGGGGCCCGAGTTTGCTTTAAAGATGCGGGGGTTTAAAAAATTTTCAAAAAAAAGGCCCCCCTTCCAATTTTTTTTTTCGTGAAAAACCTACATAGGCTTGACCCCCCCCCTTTAAAAAAGTCGTTCCTAAAAACCCCCATTGCATTGTTACATGTAATTTTCCTTGATTTTAAATAACCCCACATTTTTTTAATTTTTTCTAAAGTTTAAAACCATGCTGACTTTTTCGTATTTTTGGTGTAGTTTCCCCCCTGAAAAAAAAGGTAGTTGAAAATTCATGGATTTTCAAGCCCCCATTTTTAATTTCTGCGTACCCGGGGGAGCAGATAGGGGAGTTTTTTTTTCCAATTAAAATTTGACCCCCTTTTAAAAAACGTTTTTTTAAAAAAAATTTTTCCCTTTTCCACCCTCGCCCCCCCCCACAGTCCCCGAATCGGGGTTTTTTTTCTTAAAAAATTGGCTTTTCTCCTTTTAAAAAACCTTTTTTTGGGGCTTTGTTAAATTTTTGGAAAAACTTTTTCGAAAATTTTAATGGGGTTTTGTCAATTTTTCCCAAAATTTCCAGATTTTTCATCGCTTTTGTCAGTTCTACGGATTACCCCCCGTTTTTTTTGCATGGATTTGTTTCTGTCTGCTTTTTTTAAAACATTTTCGCCTTTTTCGTTAAAAAAAACAACGTTCTCAAAAGCTTTCTTTATTTTTCGAGTTTTTGTGAATTTTTTTTCCCCTTTGTTAAAAAAGACTTTGAATTCTTAAAGGCATCCGTGTAATTTCCCAAGGGACCTTTGATTTTTTCCCCCAAACTCTCCATGGTTTGAATAGAAAAAACCCCCGAAAGGGAAAAGATTTTTTCGGGCCCCGGTTTTTAAAATTAAAAACGATAAGGGTTAATTAAATAACCCTTTTTTTTTTTTTTAAAAAAACCCCCCTCCCAAATTTTTAAAACTTGACTTGGGGCATTATTTGACATCGTTTCGAAATTTTTCCCCAAAAATTTGGAAAATTTTACAAATTCAAGATTTTTTAATTCCGAGGTCAAAATTTTGGAAAATTTTAACATCGATGAGTGACGAACATAAATATTTTTTAAATTTTTTATCAAGAGCTTAATTTTTATTAATTTTTTTTAATTTTCTATTTCCCCTAAAATTAAAAACCACCCCTTTGACCAGGGTATCTTTTTCCCCTACCGTACAAGGTTTTCCCAATAGTGTATCCGCACTTTAAGCACCCCCCTTTCTTTTTTTTTAAGAACCCCCTAGCAAAATTCCACAGTTCGATCCCGGGGGCTTTTCCCAATCTATCACTTAAAAATCTGTAAAATTCTTTTTTCCATTTGGGGGTGTATTTGTTAAAATGATTTAAAAACTCTGATTTTTTTTTTAAAAATTTTTTTCCATATTTCCCTTCCCGGGGGAATTTTTAGCGGATTAAATCATTTATAAACCCTTTTTCCGGCTCCTTGCGAGGAAATCGTAAAATCTCTCTTTTTGCGAAAATTTTTTTTTCCGAATCGAAGTGATAACGTCTCTTAAAACGAAATTCTCGTAATGGCCGAGGAAAAAAAGAACCCCAAAATTTTTTTTTTATATTAATTTTTTTTTTTTTTTTGTACGCATGCAATACGAGTTGTTATGATTCTGGGGCCAAATTTTTTCCGTACGTACAAAATTGGGGGAAAAATTTTTTTCTGGAATTTACACGTTTTGTTTTTTTTAAAAAACTAGGCAACTTCTTCATCCGGCATTTTTTAATACTGGAGCATCTTTTTTCCCAAAAAACCCCAAGCTGTGCTGGATACTTCTTTGATATTCCCTTTTCCAGAATAAAAATAACCTTTTTCCATAGGATTATCGGAAAAACAAAAAATCAATTGGGGTTTAATTTTTTTCACATGAACCCGAAGTACTTTTGGATCGGATGGCATTTTTTTTTTGTTTTTCCCCAATTTTTTTCGGGATTATATCTCGTAAAATTCCACCCAAAACGGAAAACCTTTCCATTTCCCCGGACTCAAAGAAAAAAAATTGTGGGGCCCTAATTTTAAAGTCATCATTTTAAAAATTTTGGACGGTTTGGGGGGGCCCCCAAAATTTTTTCCGATTTTTTCCCCAATTTTTTTGAAATACTCCTTAAATTTTTATTCTAATTCGTAAAACCCTTTAATTCGTTCAAGTATCAAAACCGCAGTGTTTCTCTCGTGGGTTTTAACCCCCCTCGTAAAAGATACCACTTTTCAACTGTTTTTGGAGTTGCATATTTTGAAGGAAGAAAAAAATCCCCCAGATTCCAAAACCTTTAAAATTTTTAGTTTCGACATCAAAAGTGTTCCCCAAAAAAAAAATTCCGGGGAATTTTAAAATTTTTAAAATTTTCCGGTTCCCCCTTTACACATTTTGGATATAAATCAGGGAAACACATGACAAACCCCCATATTTATAAAAATTATCCATTGGAAAATCTTTAAAATTTTACCATTGATAAAGTTCAATCAGATTCGGTTTTTGGGGTTTTTTTCGCGTGTAAAGGGTATATTTTTAAATGATCGTTAAATCCGAATGGTTTTTGATTTGGGGGGGGGAAAAAAACCCCGTTTTAAAACGGTTTTTTTTATCTTTTTTTGTTTTGCTGTACATTGTTTTCAAATTCCCCAAGCTGGGGAAATTCCCCCAAACCCCCTCCCCTTTTTTTCGGCATTGTCCTTTTCCTTTTCCCCAAAAGACAATTCCCCTATTCTGTTTCCTGCCAAAAATTTTCCTTTAATAGTAAGAATGACCCCCGGAAGACGAATTTTGGGGGATTTTGGTTTTTTTTTTCAACCCTTTTTAAAAACCCCTTTACATTTTATTAAATCTACTAAATTTTTTCCCAAACCCTTTGTTTTTTGGGTATACCCTGAACGAGAATGTGAACTCGTGATAAAAATTTAAAAGGATTTTCCCCGGAGGACAAAACCACCCAAAAGTTTTTTGAAAAGGGGAGAGGCAAATAAAAATTTTTCCCCCCCTTTTCCTTTTTAAAAAAAGTTCGATTTATAAGTTTTTTTTTTTAAAAAAGTGCTATTTTTTAAATTTTTTTAAAAAATTTTTTTTTTCTTTTAAGTCCCTTTAAAAGAAAAAAATGCATTACGAAAAGGATGTTTTGACTCAAATGCCATTACTTGAAAAAATACTTTTTTTTGTTTTTAAAAAATTGGAACTCGGGGAATTCGAGTAATTTTTTTTTTGTACAACTGGGTTTTAATTTTTTAGGACCTTTTTTTTAAAAAAGGGTTTCCCTTTTTTTATTTTTATTTTTTGAAGTAGGGGGGAGGGGAAAAAGAATGAGGGTAAGAGAAACGAGATGGGCCCCAAAAGGGGGAAAGAAACAAAAAAGGGGGTTTTAAAAAGGGATGAAAGGGGGGGAAAATGGAAAGAAAAACGAAAGAGGTGGGGGAAAAGAGGGTGAAGAGGAAAAGGGTGAAGGGGAAAAAAGGGAAAGAGGGGGTGAAAAGGGGGCCAAAAAAGGGGGAGAAAAGAAAGAGGGTGAAAGAGGACAAAAAGAGGGTTTTAAAAAAAAAAGGAAAAAAGGGGGGGTGGGGTTTTTGGGGGGGGTAAAATCGGGGGGAAAAAGGGGGCAAAAAAAGAGGGTAAAGAGGGTGGGGGAAGAAAATGAAAAAGGGGGGCGGAAAAAAAGGGGAAAGAGGCAAAATTTTTAGGTTTGAAAAAAGTGACAAAAATAACTAGGAAAAAAAAAGGGGAAAAAGGGGGCCAAAGAGGGAAAGAGGGGAAAAGGGGAAATTTTAAAGGGGGGCTCTTTTAAAAAAACTTTTTTTAAATTTACAAAGGGGTTTTAAAAGGGGGCGAAAAGAAATGTAAAAAAAGGAAAAAAGGGGAAAAAAAGGGGGCAAAAAGAAAAATGAAAAAAACAAAAAAAATTGGGTTTTAAATTTTAGGGGAAAAAAAAAATTTTTTTTTAAAAAAAGGGTTTTTTTTAAAAAAATTTTTAAAAAGCGGGAAAAGGGCCCGAAAAAATTTTAAAAGGCGAAAAAATTTTTTTAAAAACGAAAAATTTTAAAAAAATTTTAAAAGTTTTGAAAGAGGAAAGCTTTTTTTAAAAAAAAAGGGGGGGAAAAAACGGGGGGGGGGGTTTTTTTTTTGTTTTTTTTTTGGGGGGGGGAAAATTTTTTTAAAATTTTTGGGGGATTTTAGGGGGTTTTGGGGAAAAAGGGAGAAGAGTTTTTAAGCGGACAGAGAAGAAGAAGAGAAGAAAAAGAAGAAGACGACTTTTTTTTTTTAATTTTTTATGAAAAAAACGTCCCCCCTTTTACCGCTTGAAAACCCCGGGAAAAGGTTTTACCATTTTTTTTTTCGGGGGTAAAAAATTCTCGGGCTTTTCCCCCTTTTGGTGATTTAGGGGAAATTTCCCCAAAATTTTTTTTTTTTTTTAAAAATTTAAAATTTCCCCAAAAAAAAGGAAAATTTATGGGGGGATAAGGGACTTTTTGTGTTTTTTAAGGTTTTTTGGGTTTAAAAAAGGCCGGGGACACTCCCCGCGTCTCCTAAAAATAGGAGTAACCAAAAGGAATTTTGGGATGCGAATAAATATACAAACCCCGGGTTTGGTGAGCCCCTCGGGGGGAAATGAAACAAAAATGTAACTCAAAAAGTGGGGGTTTTAAAAATTTGCGGGGGCCCGTCTAAAGGGTGGGGTTTGGGGCAGGGGGTCAAATGGGGGGAAAATTTTCTATATCAGAATAACTCTATCAACAATACACATAATGGAGGAGTGGCGATCATGGTTCACAAAAACTTAAAACACCTTGTCACTAAGACAAGGGCCATTTTAGAAAGAGTCATTTACATCGTGATGAAGTTAAATCAGAGATACACCATCCAGGTAATACAGGTCTATGCGCCGACCACCACAGCGGAAGATGAGGAAATAGAGTAGCTATACGAGGATGTGAGTACAGCAAGAAGAGCGGGAAAAGCGACATTTACGGTGGTTATAGAAGACTTTAATGCTAAGATGGGCCCAAGGACAGCAGAGGATCCTCAAATTATAGGACCATACGGCTTGGGGGCCAGAAATAGCAGAGGCCAAATGTTGGTGGATTATCTCGGCAGCGAAAACTCAGTCTGCATGAACACTTTTTTCAAAAAATTACCTCAAAGGAAATGGACTTGGAAAAGCCCAAACAACTTGACAAAAAACGAGATCGATTACATCCTCACAAATACCAAGAAGAAATGCACAGATGATTCAGTCTTGAATAAATTTCACATTGGAAGTGACCATCGTCTGGTAAGGGCTAGGATCCTAATCAACATTAAACGGGAAAGGCGTAAGCTGATGAAGACAAAACCTTCAGACTCATATTAAAAGAATTGGAATTAAAACAGCTAGAATACCAAAAAACACTCCAAACAAAATTACAGCCACAAAATCTAGCAGGAATAGACATCAACAAACTGTTGGAGAGGATCACCAGGAGTATTCAAATAGCCACAAAAAAATTAATGCACAAATAAAACAAGAAAAGAACAACAAGCTAAGTACAGATACTAAACATCTCATAGAAAAACGATGGCAAACGAATAGAGAATCAGAAGAATACAGAGATCTAAACAAAAAGATCAGGAAAAGTATACGGAGAGATTTACGAAATCATAACACCGAACTAGCCCGCAAAACTATTGAGGGGGACGCCAATATGAAAGTTCTACGTTCCAAGATAGCAAGAGGTAAAACAAAGATCTACGCCATAAGAGATGAAAAAGGAGAAATAATCACAGATAAAGATGATATCACCGACACCATTCAAAGATTTTATTGCAAGCTATACAGTGTAGCATTTCCAAGGCCGGACAAGGTAGGAAACAGAGGACAAAAAATCCTAAATGTCGGTTCGGAAGAGATTCCAGGAATTGACAAAGATGAACTGTGAGTAGCAATGAAGATGAAAAGAACCAAAAGACTCCAGGAGAAGACAGGGTGACAAGTAACATTTTAAAAATGAGAGAAAAACCTCTGGAGCTAGCATTGCTTAACCTCCTAAACAAATGCTTAGAACAACAACAAATACCAACCTCTTGGAGCAATGCTAAAGTTATCTTGTTATTCAAGAAAGGGGATCACACAAATATAGAAAACTATCGTCCAATCAGTCTACTTTCCGTCTTCTATAAATTGTTGATGAGAATAATGGCAAATAGACTAAACAACAAATTTACCTTTTATCAGCCAATAGAACAAACTGAGTTCCGGAAAAACTACAGCACAGTAGATCATCTACAAACTATGCATACTCTAATAGAGAAAGCAACGGAATATAACATCCCACTTTATCTGGCTTTCATAGACTACCAAAAGGCATTTAATTCCATAGAGATTTGGGCAGTTTTCGAAGCAATGGATAAGGCAAGAATAGACTTTCGATACACCAATCTGATTAAACACATTTACGAAAATGCCTCGCTTCAAGTAAGACTGGAGGAAGACATGGTAACGGAAAAGATAAGGATCAAAAGAGGTGTAAGACAGGGCGACACGATCTCGCCTAAACTTTTTACTCTGGCATTAGAGGACATATTCAAGAGTTTACCCTGAGAAAATAAGGGCATCAGTGTGGATGGCTTCTACCTCAATCATCTAATTGTAAGATTCGCGGATGATATAATCCTGATCAGCAGTGACCCAATGGAACTAAAAGTCACGCTCGAACAACTGCACCAGAAATCAGCAAAGAAAGGACTGAGGATGAATCTACAAAAGACAAAAATCTTGAGCCCAGACCAGGTTCAAATTACGGTTGAAGGTCGAGTCCTTGAAGTAGTGGACCATTACATATATCTGGAACACAAACTTAAGCTAGGTAAAGACAACCAAGGTGCAGAGAGTGCCAGAGGTATGGGGCTGGCGTGGACCGCTTTTGGAAAGCTAGCCTTCATCCTTAGAAACCAGGCTATGCCCATCAACCTGAAGAGAAAAGTATACGAGATCTGTGTACTACCGGTCGCGGTGTATGGTATGAAAACAATAGCACTCACACAGAGTAGCGCCAACAGATTGAAAGTCTGTCAAAGGGTCATGGAAAAAGCTATGTTGGGTATTAGTCTTTGAGATAAAGTAAGGAACGAGGAGATAAGAAGGCGTACTAAAGTTACGGACATCATGGCACGTATTGCCAAGATGAAATGGCAATGAGTGGGTCATGTTGCCAGACATGATGACTCGAGATGGACAAAGAGAATAATCCAATGGAGACCAAGAGCGAACAGAAAAGGTGTAGGGCGACCTCAAAGGCAATGGACAGATGACATCAAGAAAATAAACGTAAAGGGCAACTGGTTAAGGGTGGCAGCGGACAGAAAGGCATGGAAGGGGAACAAAGAGGCTTATGTTCAGGAGTGGACCAAAGATGGCTGAGAATAATGACATAATTTTTATTTCCGAATTTTTATTACGTACATAATTTTAATTCCCAAATTTCTATTATGTACATAATTTTAATTTATTAAATTTCTAATTTCTATTAAGTACATAATTTTAATTCATCGTATTTCTTTTATCTAAATAATTTTAATTTGCTCAATTTCTATTATGTATATAATTTTAATTTGTCGTATTTCCTTGATGTAAATAATTTTAATTTGCTGAATTTCTATATGTACATAATTTTATTCTTGAATTTTCATTGTGTAATTTTAATTCTTAAATTTGTATTATGTTTTAAATTTTTATTCGCCGAATTTTTACTATGTACAATACATAAGTAATTTCTATATTGTATTATAATTTCAATTCATCAAATTTTTATTGTGTACATAAATTCAACTGGCCGAATTTCTATTAGGTACAATTTCAGTTATTTACATAATAGAAATACGGCGAATTAATATTAAGTGCATAAAGAAATTCAAGAATTAAAATTATAAACATAATGGAAAATAAAAAATTATTTATATAAAAGAAATTTGACGAATTAAAATTATGTACATTTGCGTAGTGAAAATGTGTTTGGCGCTTGTGTTATCTAGTCTATCCATAAAAGCAAGATTATTGAAAACTAAATATTATACGAGATATTTTGTATTTCATATCAAAAATATGTCAGATTAGGCAAAATATCTCAAAAACTGTTTAATTCTTGGCTACATTTTCTTATATTTTTTATGCAAAATATTACAAAAAATCTATTTACATAAACGCTTAAAATAATTCTATATAAAATAATTAAATTGACTAAATAAATAAGCTTGAAAATTGCCTCTTACAAACATTTTTATGACATTAACTATGCCCCTCTTTGAGATACTAAAACTTTTATTTGAAACATTTTTTCTACAAATATTAGTAGAGGTAAAAATTTGTAACGCTTAATTAAACACCCGGTACATATTTCTTCCATTTCTGTTCTTTCTATATATATATAAATATATATATATATATCCTATATCAATATATATGTTATATTAAAATGTTACATCTATGAGTGGGAAATTACAACTAACATGAATGTTACGTACACGTTATATTATTTGTTATATTCCGTTTTATTATAGCAATGTAATAATTATATATCGGTGTTTGCTGGGCTAATATTTCTAGGGGATTGAGCATCCACTCTGGGTCGCCCTAATGGCCATCTCCCTTTAGCTTCCGCTCAACTCCCTAATATACACACACACGCCGCATAGGACTTCTGTTTCTTCTTGCCTTTACTCTTTTTTCTTTATAACTTCCCTCACCTGCTTCATCCTACCTCACTCTCCCTCATCTCTCCTCATCCTCCTCCTCTCTTCTTCTCTTTTTCCTCTAAAATCTCTCTCACTATCTCCTGCCAACTCATTTCCCTTTCCCCATTCACCCTACATCTCTTCCATACGTGTGCCCATGACTCCTTCTTTCCTCCACGCACTCTGCATTTCTACTTTTCTGCCTCCTTCCAATATCAACTTCCTAACACTTTATTATCTAGTCTAAATCTTGCTACCCTCTTTCATCTGCTTTCTCCCCATTTCTTCTTCAAATATTCCGGCACCCCCTCTACTCTCACCTCCTTATACCATCTATTGTGCCCTGATCTCTCTATTCTCTCCTCTTTTTCTCTCTTCTTTGCTCTTCCACGTCTCTCCTAATTACTTCCCCGTACCACCCCTCCTTTTCTCCGCTCTTCTTTGTCACGTCTTCTATCCTCCATCCTTTTTCCTGAAAAAATCCTCTCTTTTTCTTTCCCATTCCGACCCTTCCTTTCTTTTTTTTGTCCTGCCCTTCAATTCTTCCCAACATCTTGCCAACCCGCTTCTCTTTTCCTTCTCCAACCTCTTCTCAAAACTCCACGCTCTTTTCCCTGCTCTTGTCCTTAATTTATTCATTTTCAGCTCCTCTTTTACTATATATCACGGCGCTCTTCTTTCCATCCCTAACATCCATCTTAAGTACCTCTCTTCTCACCTTTCCATTCCTTCTCTCTCTTTCCACCCCCATATTTGTACTCCATAACTCATGACCGTCCAGACTAACTTATCAAATAGCCATAATCTCCTCCCCCAATTTTTTCTAAATCTCCTTTTCCCTATTACCCATACTTGTTCTATGACTGCTGCTTTCTTATCCTATCTTTCACCGCCCTCCTTGCCTTCTATTTCTCTGCAACCTGTAGCCTAAGTATGTGAATTCTTTCACCTCCTCCATTTTTTTTCCTTTCCATTTCCACTTTCTTTTTTCCACCTTCCTCCTTCTCTTCTAAACCTTATAATCCTTGTCTTTTTTGCGTTTAATTCCAGCTCCTGCTCCAGATATTCTTTCAGTCTCTCTATCATGCTTCTCAGTTCATCTTCTTCCTCCGCTACTAATACCATGCATATGCCAGCGTGTATATTCTCTTCTCTTCTATCCTACTCCTTTCCTTCTTACTCTCCTTTTCTTACTCTCCCCATTTTTTCCTCTAAATCCGCCGTCAAAATGTTAAATAATATCGGGCTCAACGGGGATCTCTGCTTCACTCCTTTTTTCGTCCAAAACACCTCTCCTATCTTCTCTCCTATCCTTATCCTACATTTTATTTCCTTCAGCACCTCCATCATTCTTCTCCTCAGCCCTATCGTTACCCTCCCTTCTCTTTCTCTCTCTCTATCTCTCTCCCATTGCCTCTATTAACTTCCCTCTATTCACCGAGTCAAACGCCGCCTTTAAATCCACAAACACTGCTGTCATCTTTTCCCCCTTTCTTTCCAACTGTCTGTTTATTACATAATTCAGTACATATATGTTATTCATTGTACCCCTTCCTTTCCTGAGTCCTGTCTGATTTTCTGGCACTATACTCTTTTCCTCCACCTCCCTCTTTATTCTTTCCGCCAGCACCACCGTATAAATCTTGTACAGTGTCGGCATCAAGGTCACTCCCCTATAATCCTTCATTCTTTCCCTTCCCCTTTCTTCACTATTGGCACTATTACCTCTTCCATCCACCTCTCTGGCCATTTATGCGTTTTTCGTCATCGGCGTCATGGTACCGAACAATGTTTTTGCTACTGTTCCTATCCCGTCAATTATTCCCCTACGTTTGTCTGTACGTCTGTCGTAGAGTGTAGTTATTTGTATTGTCGTCTTTTCCAAATAGTTTAGTGTTTGTTTTGTAATACTAACTAAATTAAGGCATGTGTTTTGTTGCGTTAACACATTGCACGCTTTTTCTGTACGCTCTATATAATTTCGTATGTAACCCTGTTTCGCAGTTAATGTTGCTAGGTCTAGTTTTATTACTAGTTTCCACGTGCTTTTAGAACAATGTAAATGGCCTATTTTTTCAAAATGTATCCCTGGTTCGTTGGTAAATTCCTCGAGTTCGTATGGCTCTTGGCTTGACCGTCTCAATATCGCTGCGTTGGCATTGAATATGATCATCCTGTAATATATATAATTCCCCTTACTATTTTATACTTTTGTATGCAATTTTTATCAAAAAAGCGGAGCATTCGTTTTTTATATCTTCTGTCGTTTCTTCAGTCTTAGGACAATTTTTGTTACGTGCGGCACGACGTATTATCATGTGTTTTCGATTTAATTGTATTAGGTGCAATGCCTATTCGCATTTAGATGATTTGTTGTGTCCCTACTGTCGCGCCCGCGCCCCTGTTGTGGGGCCCGAAATAACGGGGGACGAATATACCCGGGCGTACGATGTGGTGCTCCGGTGGGCGAATGTGTCCCCGGAGGGCGGGTGAGCCGCATTCCTTGCACGTCACCCTCGATACGCGTACCGGTACGCGAGTGGTGCGTGAGGTGGTGGTTTTGGTGGGGACGACCAGCCTTGATCGATTCGCGATACCAGAATAGGTAAGTCTCAATTTTCGATAAATGATTTTAGTCTGTTTGTGTGTATGCGTACTGCTCTTCTTCCTTTCTTTACTGTGTAGTTGACATCGGAGTTCTTTTCGATTATCGTATACGGTCCTGCCCATAAGGCGTCAAGTTTCTTTGATCGTCCGCGTCGTAGCGTATCGTCATATATAAGCACTTTATCACCGACTTTAAATTTTATTTCTTTCGCGTCTTTATCATAATATTTTTTTGATTTGATTTTTTCTTCGTTTACGCGATCCTTCGCAATTTGTTGTGTGGCCCTTAATCTTTCCCTAAGCTCTTGAGCGTAATCATCGTAGCTGTATGTGGCCCTCGGTGGTTTTGTTAATGCCGTCGGTAGGTTGGCCTGATGTCCGTAAATTAATTCAAACGGCGTGTACCCCGTTGCACTGTGCGGGGTCGTATTATAAGTAAACATTGCATAAGGTGTCCATTCGTCCCAGTCTGTTTAATCAGCGTCAACATAATGGCAAAGATATTCTGCTAATGTCCTATGTGATTGTTCGAGTGCCCCATTTGTTTCCGGATGATACGCGGTTGTTTGTAATTTTTTGATTTTTAACAGTTTACATGTGTTCTTAAATATTTCACTTAAAAAGTTTGTCCCTTGATCTGTCAAAATTTTTCCCGGTATTCCGTGTTCTAGGATTATTTTCGTTACGAAACTCTTTTGCGATTGTGCCGGCTTCCTGGTTTGGTATTGGAATCGCCTTACTAAATTTTGTTAGGATGTCTTGGAATGTTAATAAATATTTACTCCCATTCGTAGTTATTGTTAGCGGCCCCTACAATGTCCAACGCACATTTTTCAAATGGCTTACCAGGCTGCGTATCTGTAATTATTAACGGTGCTTTATTTTTCCGCGACAATTTATTTTTTTGACATGACTCACACTTGGCGATGTATTTCTTGACGTCTTTTGTTAAACCCGGCCAATCATGATCTAAACGAATCCTCTTAATTGTTCTTTCTATTCCCTGATGTCCTCCAATGGGCGCATCGTGATATTTCATACAGTATCTGTTGTTTTTCCTCTTTGGTGTACATCCTTTCATTATTAGCGCCGTTTACCTCTTCTTTTTCTATCTTGCATATACCTCCCGTCCTTTCGCTTGAGTCAGCGTTTCGGATTACGTTTCCGACTCAATGCATCAGCGTTTGCGTTCGCTCGTCCGGCCTTATGTATGATTTCGTAATCGTATTCTTCTAATTTTAATCTCCAGCGAATTAACCTTGAGCCGGGGTCATTTACGTTAAATAGCCATACCAATGGTTTATGATCCGTGATGATTTGAATTTGGTCCCGTATACGTATGGTCTAAAATGTTTACGGCCCATACAATCGCTAATAATTCTTTTTCAGTTGTGCTGTAATTCTGCTCCGCGCGAGATAGCACTCTGCTTGCGTAAGCAACAGGGCGGTCATTGCCTATGAGCCCCTGTGAGAGCACGGCTCCGATTGCATAATCGGGACGCGTCTGTAGTTATATTAAATTCCTTACTAAATCCGGATATTGTAATATCGGTGCTGTTATTAGCTTATCTTTTAAAATATCGAACGCAATTTGTTGCTCGCTGTTTCATCGAAGGTTTCGCCCTTTTTGTCAATCTAGTCAGGGGTTTTGCGATCTTTGAGAAATCCTGAATGAATTTCCTATAATACCGGCAAGTCCTATAAATGCCTGTACATCTTTAACTTTTTGCGGCGTCGGAAAATTTTTACCGCCTCTAATTTTGATGGGTCTGGTAATATACCGTTTTCCGAGATTATGTGCCCTAAGTATATAACTTCTTTTCGTAAAAATTCACATTTATCTGGCTGCAATTTCAGTTGTGTGTCCGTAATCTCTGCAATACTTCCCTGAGCCTTATATTATGGTTCTCTAAACTTGACCCATATATGACAATGTCGTCGAGATATACAAGACATTTGAGCCCTTGAATTCCAGTCAGTACTGAATTCATTAGTCGTTGGAAGGTCGCGGGTGCATTCTTCAGTCCAAATGGCATTCTGTTGAACTCATAATGTCCAAAAAGAGTTGAGAAGAAGCCGTTTCTTTTTATCGTATTCAGCCATCGGTATCTGGTGGTAACCTGATGCTAAATTGAGCGTTGTAAAGTATTTTAGCGTTTCCCAGCTGGTCCAAAATGTCCGTGATGTTTGGTAGCGGAAACGGGGAGTCGCCTACTGTAAGGGTCATTTACCTTTCTGAAATCTACAACTACCCTTAGTCTTGGGTTTCCGGATGCGTCAGCTTTTTTTCGGCACTACTAACAGTGGAGCGTTCCATTGGCTAACGCTTGACCTGATAATGCCAGCATCTAGCATCTCTTTAAACTTGTTTATTTACCCTCACGCCTTATTGCTTCTCCGGCAGGCGGTACGGTCGTACGTTGTACCGGATGCTGAATCGGCGCGCGTGGTGTTATTTCATGTTCCACTGGTCGCGGGTGCAGTCAGTGGTTCTCCATTCAAAAGAAATTGTGCGAGAACCTTCCGATTTGTTTTAATTTTCACGCGCAAAGGCAAATTTATTTTATTTATAAGGCGGCTCGCAGATACGAAAGGACGACTGGATGCGGAAGAAAATTGTAAAGGTGGAGAAATTCACTTTTGAGGCAAAGCAGTTTTATTCAAAACTCTCGCGAACAGATTAAAACGCGGAAGTTCGCTCTAGAACGAGATAATATTCGCGCGAATGCCTCTTTCGGCTGATATACACGGAGACTTTTTTCATTCAGATCCCGGTAGACTCATTTTGTCCTGGGAAAATTGGGCAGCAAAGGGGGCATCGTCCCCCATCGACGGGGGGACCGGGGGAAACCTATTCCGACGATTGCCCCATACGCCCAAAACCGGAAAAGGGCATTTTTTGAATTCCTCCTCCCGGACAAAAAAAAACCCGGAAAAACTTTCTCGGGAAAAAAATTTTTTTAAATTTCAAAAGATGATTGCTTCTCGTTTAAAAAATATACTTTTTAAACATCCGCCCCCCTCGTTTGAACTTTTAAAATTGCAAAATTACCCAAAGGTATCTTAAAGTACGATGAGACAAAAAAATAATTTCAATCAATAAGAAAAAAACAAGGAAAAACCCATAATTCCTTCGATCGAATAACGGGCAAGAAAAAGGTAAAAAAACTTTTTTCAATTTTGAAAAAATTTTAAATTAAAAAACGCCCAAAATTTTAAAAGGCACGAGCCCTTTCAAATTTCGCCCCTTTTGGTGCGAGCCCCAAAATAAATTATCATTTTTTAAAAATTTTAACCCACAATGCATGGGGCAAATAAAAAAGTATAAAAGCGATCCGGGGTCAAAACCCGCCGAAAGGAGAAATTTCCAACTAGAGTTTTTGACGCTAAAACTAAATCACCCCAAATTTTTAAAAAAATTTCAATCTAATTTAACGCAAGTCAATTTTTTAAATTGCTTTGTTGGAGCCGGCCAGTAGGTAAATTTGGCTTTCAGGATCGACCGCAGTTCTCCCAAATACCCACGAGTCATCCGAGCCCGGGTGAATCGCGGACGCGCTAGTTCCATTGCTGGGGGGGAAAAGGGCTTCAACAAAGGGGATTCTCCTATGCAAAACAAGACTTTTTTTTTTCCCACCCCTTCGCCGCTCTGCAGGGAGGAAGTAGTTGCCCACAAACCCAAAATTTTTTCGACAAAAAGGCCATCTGCCACGCGATAGTCATTCGCTTATTTAGCACTGATCCTCCGGTTGAATTTGGGGCCCCGATAGGAAATCCCGGGTGAGTGCCGAGGCACTTTGGTCTCGTTTTGCCGCGATCGGACGAAATTTTTAAACACCCTCGTTTGGGAAATAACTCGCAAATTGGGCCTGTGACGATTTTCAACCGGCGACTTTTTTAAATGCATTGAACTTTTTATTCCCCCCTCCCATAGCCCCCAAGGGGACCGCAGACGGAATGAAAATTCCATTTTAAATTTTGTCTTTGAAGGATGTGGCAAGAAGAAACTTCTAAAGGCGTGAACGGTTTCAATTCCTTTGCCCCTGGAATTTTGTTCCTTTCGCTATTAGTTGGGGGGCAACCCCTTTGGGTCACAAATCCCGAAAAGGGGGGGGCCCCGAATCTTCCCAAGAAGGAGAAATTTTTTCGAAGGGAACCCCTTTTTGAATCGTGGAAACCCTTTTTGAAAAGTTTTAAATTTTGGCCCTTGAAAGCCTCCCGGGCATAAGACACCAAAATTGGGGGGCCCCTTTAAAGCCGTCGACGCTCGTGTCAAAATTTTTTTAAAAATTTAAAAAAACCCCTTTTTTCCTTCCCCCAAAAGGGCGAAAAACCGGGTGGAAAAAACCGTCCCCCGGGACGTTTTTTCGCCAAATTTAAAAATTTTAAAAAATTTAGACCCCTCTTTTTCACCTTCAATGTAAAGAATTTGGGGTTTTTTCGCAGTTCGCTAAAATTTGCTGATTCTTGGGGGGTCTAGTTTCGTATATCTTTCCCCCCCCGGGGTTAAAGGTTGCCGAAGCCATGGGGGTCCCGTCCACCATCAATTTCGACACAAACCCGAGGGATACCCCCGCGACGCAAAATCCCCCGGGGGGTTTTCTCCGATGATCAAAAACCCCCACCAGAAAGATAAAAATTGGGTTTTGTTTTTCAGCCAGGGGGGGTTGGCCACGTATTTTTCCCCTTTTGGGGGGGGTGCGGGCGCAACCCCCAGAGCTATGGGGGGCCGCCAACAAGGGGATGGGTTTTCCCCCAAACTAACTGCAACAAATTTAAACCCCCCCCCCTTTTTACGAGGCGCTAAAACCCAAAACCTTTTTTAAAATCTAGAGCGGGATGCTGGGGGTTTTTTTCAGGGGCGCAAAACCTTTTTTTTTTTGCGTTTTTAAAATTTATTGCAAGCCCTAAAGCAAATAACGCGAATTACGACGGGGGCAAAGCTTTTTTTGCGCGTCGCAAAACCCCGTGAAATTCTGCGCAGATTTTGGGGGGCCCTTTGACCGTCCCCCGTGGAATTTTGATCTTTCAAAATTTTGTAAAATTTATAAAAAAAATTCCCCGGGGGGAAATTAAACCCCGGGGGGAAAAGGGAAGCCCTTTTTTGCTTTTTAAAACCACACTTTTAATTTTATTTTTGCCCGATCCCGGGGGAGCGGCCCTCCAAGGGTCGAAACCCCCGAAAAAAATAAAAATTGGCGTTTTTGGGAAGGGGGGGGGGGTTTTCGATTTTCCCCCGGGGGAAAACACGCCCTTCGTTAGGACCATGGGGGGCCCCAAAATTTTTTAAAAAAATTTTTCCGCGGATTGGACGGTTTTTCCCCTTTTTGGGGTAAACAGACAAATCCTTGGGAATTTTCGAAAAAATTTTTGACCCCTTTTCCCTTTAAATTTAAAACCCCCCCTTTTTTCCCATTAACGCCAATTGAACGCAAAAATTTTTTTTAAAGATTTTAATATCCGCCCAAACAGGGGTCGCAAAATAAAAAACTCCCCTAGTAGGAACCGGGGCCCTTTTGTTTTTTTTTCCCTCGCCCAAGGGCAGCTGTTTCAATACTCCATTGCGAAGGGGGAGCGGGGCGAGACCTAAGGCCCTTTTAACAACCGAAAATGTCAAAGGGGCGTTTCCGCTTGGGGACCCCAAAAAAATTCTTTGGAAACAATCTTGCTCTAAATTTGAATTTGCCAAAACATTTGGGATGTCGGCCTACGAAAAGCCCCCCCGTCCCACGCGATCACGGCGGGAGTTTGCGGGTTTTGGGGGGCCCTATTAAAAAAAAATTTTAAAAACGACGTGCCTTTCCTATTCGGCACCCCCGGGGTTTAAAACCCCCGAATTTTAGTCGGGGGCAATATTTTCCCGATCAGGGGGGGGCCGGAATTAAAGGGAAAAAATTCCCTTTTTTTTTTTCCGACTGGGTCGCGCTAGCTTTTTTCCCCGGGACTTTTTTCCCCGCTAAAATTCGTTAATTTGCAAACATTTCCACGTTTTCTAAAATTTTTTTTCCAAAAAGGTTGTAAAGCCCCGGGGGCAATGGAAAGAGACTCCCGTTTTCGAGGGGAGGTACCTTTAAAAGGGGGTAGAAAAAACGAGGGTTGGGTCGGACAACCGACATGCGTCTGCACGAAGTGTCGCTCCAAACCTTCCTCCCCCGTGGGGGAAATTTGGGCGCGATCCCTCCTTCCCAAACCGGGGAAAAGGGCTACTTTTGGGCCGAGAAAAAAATTTTTAAAAAGGGCTTTTTTTAAACCTTTCCCCCGTTTTTTTTTTTTTGGTCGGCCGGGAAAATAACCCAACCCAAAGCGCGTTTAGTTACTGGGGGGGGTCCCCGAGGGGCCCTTGCCTCAAGTCGCCATAAAAAGGGGCCCCAAAAAAGTCGGCTCCAAGAAGCAAATAAATTTGTTTTTTTGCCCCGAGGGGCCCGGGTTTCCGCGGGGGAAAGGGCCCCCTTTAAGTGGGGCCACTTTCGACGGGGCAAACCCCGGCGAAGCCGCTACAACGTATTTTGGGAAAACACTTTTCATTGTTTGGGAAAAAACCCCGGGCGGATTTCGCCACGAGTCTTTTCGCAAGGCACGCGCGACTTTGGGCACCCTGTGGGTTTTCCCCCCCGAACCTTTTTTTTAAAAGGGGTTTTTTTTTCCCCTTTGGTCCTAGGGTTTTTAAAAAGTTTTCCCAAAAAACCAAAATTGGACCCCCTGACCCAAATAGGGGGCAAACCCTTTAAAGGCCCCGGGCCCCCAGGGGGGGTGGATTTTTCCCCACGCGGTTCCCGAGGAGAACCCCCGGATCGAAAGCCCCGGGGCTCATTTTTGGACGCGGGGGCCCCGGCAGCGTTTTGGAATAAGGCGTGGGTTTTTCGCATTTTTTTTTTACCCGGTTTTTTCCCCAGCTTCCAAAATTTTCTGAACCCACGATTAAATTTTTGGGGGAAAACAAAAAAGAATGAGAACCGACTACAGTGGTTGCACCCGGTTTGGGCCTCGGGAAATTTCGGCGAAATATCCCCCACGCAAAAAAATTTAAAAAATACCGTTTTTGCGGGGGAGCTATTTCGTTGTTCAACTGATTTTTTACAAAGGGGTCGCATTTTTATCACAAAATATTGCCTGACAGCATTTTCACTTAAAGGGGACTTTAGGGGTTTTCAAAGGCTTGCGGCTTTTGATTAACACTTTCCTTGAAACTTTTCCCCGAAGTCTGACAAAACCCGGGTTCGAGTCGTAAAAAATTTATGAAAAACTTTTTCGCCGAATTGAAGTTAAGAGGAAACTTTAATTTCCCTCGCCCTTGCGTTTTTTGACAAATTTTTTTGAAAAAAAAAAAAACAACCCTCCCCTTTGGGAAAAACCCCCCAAAATTTGTCAGCGCGGGCCCGCATGCGCCCCCCCGGGCTCGCAAAATTTTTTTCCCCCCACCTTTCATTTTCATAACGGGATGCTCAAAACAAAAGGGGGTTTTAAAAAAAGGGCGCCCATATCATATTCGGCAATTAAGATTTTTCCACGGGGCCCTTCTAATTTTTACCCAAAATTTTTAAATTTTTTATTTTTAAGGGAACGTCCCCCGAGCACCCTTTTTTTTATTTAAAGAAACTTTTGAGTGTTGTAGGAAACCCTTCTAGAAGAAAACTCAAAAAATTTTTGAAAAATTTTCCCCTTTGGAAAAAAACCCCCCAAAAAATTTTTTAAAACGTAAAACGAGGCAACGAAAAATTTATTAAATTTCCGTCGCGAAACGAGGGGTCGGCTACGACGGAGAACGGGGAAGAGACCTTTTTTTACTTATCATTCAGGAGCGTAAAGGCCCCCCCCCGAGTAGACACCCACGATTAGAAAAACTTCAGCGAAATGGCCCTTTGGGCCCCTTTCTGAAAACTAATTGAAAAGTTTTTTGTGGAGCCCTGCAGGATGCCCCGAGCGACGTAAGTCGTCCAAAGTCCTTTAAATTTTTTTCGGGGAAAATTGACCACCAAATTTTTGTAAACAGAGCAGCGTTTTTACTTGAGAGATTTGGGCTTTAAAATTTCGCGAAAACCAAAACTTTTTCTGCGATATTTTTTTTGGAGCAACGTCAGTAGTAAAACGGAAAATTTGGGGGGCGCTTCCCCCTATCAAACGCGACGCGGGATGTCTTAATTTGACTTTAACCCTTGTTTTGTCAGGGGGCGGAAACGGGGCGGACGGCAAGAGTTTTGCGGACGACCCCTTTTTTTGAAAAAAAGACGAATTTTCCAAAAAAAACCATGAAATATGTCGGGGGCGTGAAAAACCCACGGGACGAGTTGCGAACGACTTTACTGGGCGAACCCCCCGGGGTTTTTCTCGAAAGAACCACTAAGTTTTGTTCACATCGAAATTTGGGGTTTTTTTCCCTGAAACGGAGTCTACCCGTAACCCTTTTTTTTTCAAGGAATCGAAAATTGGTTCCTGTCCTTCTTTTTCACCTCGTTTTTTAAAGAGTGCTTTTTATTGTCCCCCCGCCTTTTTTTTTGTCCGCGAGAGTCACACAGAAACTTTTTTCCCCTTTTACCTTTTGGGCCCCCGTTTTCTTCACAATCCGGGGCCCCCAAACCCTTTTAAAATTTTTTGGGGGGGAAACCCTTTGATTGTTTTAATTTTCCCCGGGGGAAAGGGAAAATTTTTTTTTTTAAAGCGGGGGGCAGATACGAAGGAGACGGATGCGGGAAAATTGTAAAAAGGGGGGGAAAATTCCCTTTTTTAGGCAAACATTTTTTTTTCAAA
The DNA here is from genome assembly GCF_048542155.1 of Nylanderia fulva. NCBI lineage: Eukaryota > Metazoa > Arthropoda > Insecta > Hymenoptera > Formicidae > Nylanderia > Nylanderia fulva. The sequence goes on from NW_028190443.1 coordinate 97,838, forward strand.
AATCCCCGCAACAAAATTAAAAAGCGGGAATTCCCCCTCTAGAAAGAATTAAAAATTTTTGGGATTTTTTTTTCCCGAAAAAACGAGATCTCTTCAGTTTTAAACCCCCGATTTAATTTTTGATCCCGCGGAATTCGGGCAGCAAAAAGGGGGGGGTCATCATCCGATCGCGCTGGGGACAAAGTGCTGAAAACCCATTTGCGGCGGGTTGCCCCATCCCCCGAAAAAAGAGACAAAAGGGAGTTTTTTTTTAGATTCCTCCCGCGGGAAAGAAAACAAACCCGGGGAAAACATCCGGGGGGGAAATTTTTAATTTTTTAAAAAAATTTACCTTTGTTTTGGGCGCTTTGAAAAAACGTGACAATTTTTTAAAAAAAAAAATCGCAAATTCTTCGCATATCCCCTTTTTAGCCCTTTGTTTTTCTACGTTTTAGAGGCCTCCTTAATTTTATACTTTTTCCCAAATTTTTTTGCTCGAATACTTCGGTTTCTTTTTGTATGATGGGGTTTTTCATGGGTTCTTTCCCCCCTTTTTTTTTTTCTAAATTTTAGCCGTTCTTAAAACCCACAACTTTTGTCATTGTATTTTTTCAAATTCCCCTGGTTTCAGAGGCTTGGCCCAAAACACCGGGTGAATTTTTTCGGCTCTTTGATTCCCCCCCCTATTTTTTTTTGGGGGCTCGGATAATTTTTTTCGCTGGGGGCGGCTGTAACGGATTTTTTTGTATGGTTTTAAAATTTAAAAACGGCCCCTTATTGGGGGTTCCCGTTTTTTTTAAAAATTTCGTTAAAAAACCCCCCTTTTCCCCCCCAAAAACTTCCCCCGGGGAAATTTCCCTTTGTATTTTCCCCCGGGGGAAAAAAATCTTTGCGACGTAGGTTGTGTGCTTTTTTTTCACCTCCCATTCAAAATTTTTCCCCGCTTTTTCCTTTTTCCGTGTTTGTTCCCTAAGGGGCCCAAAAAAACGTTATTTTTTTCCTTTTTAAAAAATGCGTCAAACTTTTAAGTTTTCAGTTTTTTTTAATGAAAAAGTTTCCCCCGAATCAATAGCATTTTAACTGGGGGCCTTTTCCCACTTCGCGCATTTGGGAGTGTTTTTTCCAAACCCGGCTCTCTTTTAGTGGGATCTAGGGGTGATACGATCCGACGGCGCGTGCCCGGGTTTTCCCCTCCTTCCGATTTTCCCCCCGTTCTGTTTTGGTTTTTGTAAAGCCCTGCTTTGCTCGGAAACCCTATCACCCTTTTTTTTGTTTTGGCTTCTTTTGACCCTTTGGGTTTAAAAAAAAAAACCCCTTTTTTTTTTCCCCATTTATTCTGTCGCGATTTGAGTCGTTTTTAGCCCCCCCCTTTTTCGTCCAGCAAATTTTTCCGGTGTGTCCGCGTTTTTTTCAGTTGGGTTTTTAAAAATTTTTTTGTGATTACCGATCTGACTTTTCTTTTTTGGAAAACGCGTATTTACGTTACGGCATTCTCGCCGTATGCCCCCCCCTTTTCCCCTTTATAGCATTTTACGGCATTTTTTTTTTTTTTCGGGGGCTCCCCCATAACGTTTTGATTTTTGTAATTGCTAAACGCGTTTTAGTTTTCCCCTTTTCTTTTTCTTTGGGGTTTTCGGCAATTATTGCCCCCTGCATGTTAAAAAACTTTTCCCCGCGATTTGGGATGTGCGTTCTTTATTAAAAAAAAATATTTTTTCATCAGAGACGATTTTTTCTCTGTTTGTTGCTTTAAAATATCTTCCCAGAACGTTGCAGGGGCGTCTGGTTATTAAAAAAAGATATTTATATCAGAAGTTTATTCGTCTGTTGTTCTTTAAAAATTTTCTCCCGAACGATTTGCAGTGCGTTTTTGTTATTAAAAAAAGATATTTTAAAATTTGCAAGATTTTCTCCATCTATAAAATTTTTGCGATATTCTAATGACACCTCCTTCATTCTTATTCAATATTTATGGGTTCAATTGTTATAAATTTTTTTTACATAATATATATATACATATTTTCTAAAAGTAACAATTTCTGAAAAATAAAGCAGTCTTGCTTATTTTAAATAGTTGTTAGTAGTAGAAATATTATAGTAATAATAAATAGTAGTTACAATAGTACAATAGTAATAATAATAGTTATAAAGTTGCAGTAGTAACAAAAAAGATATTTATGCAAAGATGATCCATTCGTTTGCTAGTTGCTTTAAAAATATCTTCTCCCAGAACCGATTTGCATGTGCGTTCTGGTTATTAAAAAAAGATATTTTACATCAGAGACGATTTATCGTCTGTTAGTTGCTTTAAAATATCTTCTCCCAGAACGATTTGCATGTGCGTTCTGGTTATTAAAAAAAGATATTTTATATCAGAGACGATTTATTCGTCTGTTAGTTGCTTCTAAAATATCTCTCTCCCAGAACGATTTGCATGTGCGGTCTGGTATTAAAAAAGATATTTTAATCAGAGACGATTTATTCGTCTGTTAGTTGCTTTCTAAAATATCTTCTTCCAGAACGATTTGCATGTGCGTTCTGGTTATTAAAAAAAGATATTTTACATCAGAGACGATTTATTCGTCTGTTAGTTGATTCTAAATATCTTCTCCCAGAACGATTTGCATGTGCGTTCTGGTTATTAAAAAAAGAATTTTATATCAGAGACGATTTATTCGGCTGTTAGTTGCTTCTAAATATCTTCTCCCAGAAACGATTGCATGTGCGTTCTGGTTATTAAAAAAGATATTTTCTATCAGAGACGATTATTCGTCTGTTAGTTGTTTCTAAAATATCTTCTCCCAGAACGATTTGCATGTGCGTTCTAGTTATTAAAAAAAGATATTTTATATCCTCATATAATTGAAGCAAGTTGTAACGACAAAAGCTTACAAATTATTGGAGAAAATTGCAGTAATCACTGGCGATGTATTTCTTTTGACGGCACCAAGCTTCGAGTGTACGACAATCTATCTGGCTGTACATACGAAACATTGAAGGCTAAAGAAAAAAAATTACATTCATCGCCGTATCCACAAATAAATAAAAATAATATAATATTTGAAAACGTTCAAACACAACCTGATGGTATATGTTGTGGAATCTTTGCTGGCCGCATTTGCTACAACTATAGCTTTAGGAGAAAATCCTTGTAATGAGACATATTCTGCTGATGTTAAACGTATGAGAAACATTTCTTAAAAATAATAGCAGAAAATTAAACTGTCACCTTTTCCTAACTAATAAAATTTTATCATTATACTAGAAATGTGTAATTCTAATACATATTGTTGCAAAAAAAGTGTCTAATACAAATGTCTCATTTGCAAAAATCGGAGAGACGAAAAAAATACATATATTATGGTTGCGTTCTCACGGGATGGGCGAGAGAGGGGCCCATTTACATTCTATATATGCCATAAAAAGGTTTTGTATATTATACTAATATTCTGGGTATTATTATATAAAAATATAAGCACTAGTTATTTGACTATATATTTGACTATATTTGCTATCTCAATTATTGATAAGAGAAGGAAAGCGGAATTATCGCCCACTGCATACATGTAATTTATAGAAATTACAGGTAATATCAATATACGCTACCATACACGTTGCTTATACCATACACGTATGTGTCTACATGTATTCGTAGTCATGTATTTGTATATGTATAGTATGCGATTTAGGCATGCATTTATATATGTAAGAAATATATACATATATATACATGTATATAGATGCATATATCCTATGCATAAACATATATATAATATGTACATGGTGATTAAAAAGTCTGGCAATGGCCAATTATCTCCGAAAATAGTGGTCTTATGAAAAAATACTAAAGGTATTGACTTTTACCTAGGTGTCAAATTTTGAGATCATTTATAGGTCAACTTAATTTTTTAAAAATCCTTTATTTTTTATTAGATATTCTTGTAGCTTATCTCGACAGCTTTCCTAAAGCATTATATAATAAAACATTTTTTCATGAAGTACTTTTTGAATTATAAAGATTCGAAGCAATTGTTTGACATAAAATTATATCTTTGTAAAAGTATTCAGTTTTACGTTATCATACTTTTTATTTTTATGCACATAATAATGAGACCAATTTGGTGTAAAGAAAATGCACCCAGCAAACACAAAATATAACTGCTATGTTACATGTATATAATACTATATAACGTGCATGTTACATGTAATATATACGGTAATTTCTCACTCATGATGTAACATTTGAATATGACATATGTTATTTATATATTGTAATTAAATCCAGATAGGCATCGATATTGTAGGATGCCGAAAGATAATCTTTCGCTAAGTCCACTATCCTATCTATTAATTACAATAAATAATAGAATCCATAAGTGGGAATTACAACTAACGTGTATGTTACATGTTACATGCACGTTATTTACGTGTTATATAGCAATTATAATGTTTGCTGGGCAGTTGCTTCTTGAAAACTACATACGTTTTTGCCAAAAATGTGGGTTTTTTTTTTTAAATATTGATTGGTTTATTATTCCGTGCATAAAAAAAATTTTAAATGTTAATGAAAATTTAATTTTTTTTCAAGAAAATTGTCCCAATTTTTTAAAAAAAATTGGTTTTACTTCAAACCCTTTTTCTCAATAAGTACAAACAAAAAAATTTTATTTGGGGTTTTTGGGAAAATTTTTGAGATAAGGGTTTCAAGAATATCTAATAAAAAAAGAGGGTTTTTTTTAATTTAAAAATTGATCTTGAAATGAACCCCTAAATTTTACCCCCTTTCGTCAAAGTCAAGGTCACCCTAAAAAATCTTTTTTTTCCTTTATCCCCCTTCATAAAATAAAAAACGGGATTGTCTTGGAGAATTTTTCCCCTCAATTTGTAAACCTTTTCAAAACATTTTTGGTTAGCTTTTTTTAGACATGGAAATGAAATTTTTTTATTTGGGAAAAGGGCCCTTTTTCTGACGCAGATCGTTTTTTTCCTCAACTCAGGGGGTTTAAAAAAAATTTTTCTACATTCTTTTTAACAAATCTATGGGGGTTTTATCTTTTTCAAATATGGGAGACGAAGTTTTCTCCCCAAACCCCAACAAATCTTGAATTTCAACCGGATCGATACGGATGATAAAATTTTAAAACCCCTTTATCTTTTGTCACAAAATCAGGTTTAAAAAACAAAGGAAATCGGGTTCAAAGAAACCTGAGGACTGAGACGGGCCCCGACTCACATGGCCTTGAAGAAAAATCTTTCGTACTGTTAATAAAATTGGGATGGACAATATTTCTATTATTTAATTTTTTTTTGTTTTTTCAAGAGCCCCTAAAAATTTTCATCCAGTCGAAACCCCCCTCCTTATTAAAAAAATAAAGTAATGATCTGTTTGCTACCAAAAAAACCCCTCGCAAAAAAAAACACCTTGGGGGAAACATCAGAGGGAAAGAACGATTTTATAAATATCTAAACTAACTTGGCCCTGTCTATAATCATAAATTTTTATTTCTTAAAATGTCTTTAATATACGTTAATAAAAAATTTGTTTTCAAAGCAGATTTAAAGATTAAAATTTTAAATAAAGAAAGAAATAAAGATGAGACGGTTTAACATTCTGATTAAAAAATCTTTTTAAAAATTTTATTCGCAAATTTAATCAAACAGGGTTTGTTTTTAATTAATCCCAAACCTTCAAATTTTGACAGCGCTCCAATTGAAACTTGTCCAACAAATTGGAAAAATTCCCCAACGGACGCTTATTACAGCCAGCGTAAATTTAATTAAAAACAGTTAATCTCGGCTCGAATTATTGTGTTACAATAAAATAAAAACCCAAGGCAAACGGAGCCCGTCAGACAAGCACAAATTAATAAATTTAAAAAGAGATCTCAATTCCAATTTTATTAAATTTTAAAAGTTTCGACCCACCGGGTCTTCTTCTAAAAAAATTTATAGAAATATATAAAAAATACACATAAATTGCAAAAATTTAAAAATGAAAATAGTCTATAATAATTAGATAAAAAGGGTTTTAATCATTACTATATAAATAAATTTTTTATATTGTTATATAAAAAATAAGTATTAAATATAAAAAATTATAAAATTTTTTAAATTATAATTTGACAAATTATAATAAATTTCATAATTTAATAAAAAAAATTTATTATATATAAAATAAACTATTTCACAATAATTTTTTAAATTATAAATTATTTAGATAATTATATAAAAAATTTTTTTTCCCCCGGTTAAACCCTAAATTTTTTTTAAAATTTTTATTCTTTAAACCACTTTTCGGGCATAATTGACCTTTTGCCGGCTTTTAACCCCCTTTATAAATATATAAAACCCTTTGATAAAATTAATTATGGTAGATTGTTTTTTTCCCTTTTGAAAAAATAAATTGCATTATCTAAAAAATATAAAAAAGCAATATTAAAATGTGTTCACATTCATAAAGAACACATTTATATATGGAAAGTTTTTTTCTTGACAAAGCTTGATTTCTGTGCGAGATGATTTGACAAAAAAAAATATATTATGTTTTTGATTTCCATAGTTTAACTACAAAAAGGCTTTTTTTAAAATATATATATTCTCGGATAATAGCGGAATTAAAATGGCGGTAATTATCGACAATTTTGTTCCTCTAATGAGGGCCTAACCCCCGGGGTTCGGCCCAAAGCTCCGGCATCCCCTTAAGGCGCTTTTTCGTTATAAAAATGCTAAAACGCTCTGAGTGCAGCCATCAAGAGGCAAAACGAAGCCCGGGACAAACCTCCACGCTCTCAAAGCAACCCTGGGGGGGTCCATAAATTATCATAAGAAACTTTAAAGCTGGAGCCCCCCGCGACGGGGGTGTTTTTAAAGGGCCCAAACATTAATAGAGTGTTGTCGACCCCTTCTCATGAAGGGAGGGTTTCCGACTATACGTGGGAGCCCCCTTTTTAGGGAAGAGGATTCCCAGGGTCCCACCCCAAATAAACGGATCCCCAAAAAACTAAGGAAAGGGAAAAAAGGCCCCCGGTTGATGGCGTTCCTGGGGGGTTGGCTGTAAAGCCCTTTTCGCACTTGTCGGGCCAATAAGCGACTATTTATAACTGGCCCCACGGGGTGGGGAATTCCCCCCAGTTGGGGGAGGGTAATCTAGTCCCATCCCAAAAGGGGCAGGACGGTGAGGCCCTTCCCCCTTTTTAAAACCCTTTATCTGCGGACGGGTCAGCAAAATTGTTCGGGGAATAATTGCGGACAGCTCGTCCCGCATAAGGGGTGTGGGGGTACCCTTTACAGGACCCTACGATTCCGCACCAAAAGATTTTGACAAAAATGCGATCCCTTTGCGTCCGAAGCTGCGAATCCGTTCGGAGGAGGGCGGGGTGTTGGCACTGATGTTTTTGGGCATTACCAACGCATTCAACACCCCCCTGGGGGAAGGTAAAGACCCCACAACATCAGGCGTCCCTCAAACCCGTGGAGGTCATCAAGGCTTATTTTAGCCCCCGTACTTTGCAATACCGCGGCAAGGACGGTGTAATACGCGGAGGGACATGCATTGCGGTGTCCCGCAGGGGTCGGTCTTGGGCTCTTTACTGTGGGACATCGCATATGATTGTGTAATCCGTTCTGCCCTTCCTCCGGCGCAAATGTCGTCTGCTACGCGAACGACACGATAGTGCTGGCCGGGGGATGACTGGGGGAAAGCCAAAAGACAGGCGGAACTTGCAACCGAGTGCGTGGTGCGCTCAATCAAGGGACTGGGTCTCAAGGTGGCTCCCCATAAGACGGAGGCCATCTATTTCCACGATGGCCATCGGGGAAGGCCACCGAGAGACCAGGTCATGGTGGATGGCATTCCAGTCCGGCTGGGGCCCAACATTAAATATCTTGGATTCTGGCTGGACGGCTCTTGAGATTTGGCGATCATCTCGATCGTCTGGCGGAAAAGATAGACCGGGTTGCGGCGGCACTTAGTCGCCTAATGCCAACCTGGGTGGGCCAACGATCGAGTCAGACGGCTGTATGCGGGAGTGGTGAACTCGGTGGTCCTATACGGGGCACCAGTTTGGGCGGACGAGGCGGTGGCCACTCGACATATCAGAGATACACTCAGGAGAGTGCAAAGAAGGTGGCCATACGCGTCGTCCGCGGGTATAGAACCGTGGCGCATGCAGCTGCCTCGGCCCTGGCGGGACTGCCGCCCATGGAGCTCGTGGCTCGGGCGTACAAATCAACGTACGAGCGCATAAAGGAGCTCCGTGGGCTGGGTACAGTTATAACCTGGGCCACATCCCGGGATCTCAAAGGGGAGCACAAATAAGAATTGGCAAGCCATTGCACGTGTTCCCCTTCGGGACGAGTTGCGGCGGCCGGGGTCCCCTTGCCGGAGCCGAAGGGCTTCCGGCCGGGGGAAAACCGCCGCCGTAAAGGTGGGCTGCCCCCCTCAGGGGACAGTCCCCCGGAGCGGGCCCCCTCGATTGAAGGCCGAACCCAGATACCTAGGGTTTTTCTGGGGGAGCCCCCCATCGGGGGGGCAGGGGGGCCATGGCTCGAGCGGGTGTTCGAGCCCCTTACCCCCCCCCCCCTAACTTTTAGGGAGGGCGCGAAAGGGGAGGGTTTTTTTGGTCCCCTTTTTCGTCGCGGACACGAGTGCGGCCCCCTTCTTGTTCAGAGGGAGGTACAAAAGGGGGTTCCCGGGACCCCCCATGGGGAAAAGGTTGGGTTTGGGGGGGCCCCCGGAAGTAATGCATTGCAAAGTTCCCGGGGGGGTCCCCGTTAAACCCCCCGGGCCAGGCCACCAAAGGTGGTTTTAGTGAGGTCCCTTCTCGTGGTCCCTACCCCCAGTGATCCCGATCATCTCGGTATTTTGGGCCCAGAAGAATCCCCATTTCCCCTTTTCCCTTACCCGAGGGGGAATTTGGGGGCTTTTTGCAGGTTTCCACCATGTAAAAAAAAAAAAAAAAAAAAAAAGGAACATCATTTGTTTTTGGGGTCTTTCCTTTCATATTGGGCAATATTTTACTCTATAGTATACCTAAAAAAGCTTTAAAATTTCCAAAAATTTTTTTTTAAAAAGACTTTAAAAAGGGGGTTTTTAAATTCCAATATACCCTTTCCTTTTTAATTCCAAAACCCCGTAATAAATTAAATTTAATATAAAAAGTAAAAAACCCTTTTTCCAATTTTTAGTTTTTAAGGGAGGCAATAATCCTAATTTTGATTTTTAAAAAATCTGTTCAAAATTTCATTCATGAAACTTGTTTTTTTATATTTAGATGATCCTTTTTACAAGCCGTACAAAAGTTTTCAACATTCTATCCGATGTTTAAAATTTTATTAAAAACAGATCAAGAGAGTAACCATTGCTTATGATTATTTAATATTAACGCCAAATTTTTTTTAAAAAAATTTGGGTGGGTGTAATAAAAAAAAAACATTTTCCACAAGGTTGTATATTATTCCATTTTTAAATGGCATAATGGTGGTTAGAAAAAAATGAAAAAATCCTTCCTAAAAAGGGTTTTTTTTTTGATACCAACCCCAATGTAATTGTGTTTTAAAAATTTTTTAAAGTGAAAAATTTAAAAAAAATTCAAGCTACGGTTAACCTCTTGTTCTCCGTAAATTTTAAAGTCTATCATGATAGTTATTAAAATTATTAACTATCTGATCAATTAATCTAGAAGTGGCCAATATTATGTCTCTAAAACCAACGGAAATAAAACAAACTTTTTAAATTTAACGCTTTAAAACTGTACCCTTCAAGATCTTGCTAACCAATCACTAAAAATTGGAGATAACGGGACCCAATGGGGGCCCCAAAAAGTCTGTTTGAAAATTATTTCTTTAAATGTAAAATAATAGAGGTCAAAAATGAATTTTATACCACTATAAATTCGTTTTTGGGGATTCTTATTTTTTTTCAATGTGATTCCACATCGTTAATCCCATTAATCGCAAGATCAGAGGTACGTTCGAAAATAAAAAAACCCCAACCAATCTAAAAAAAACATCCATCTTTCTCATCAATTTTTTTAAACCAGACAACATGCTTACAAAACAAAACTATTATTGATATGACTTTTGCTTTAGGGAGGGTAGTTTTTAAAGACATTTTGTAAAATGAAGCCAGCGGTAAAAGCTTTTATCAAACCCATGAAACTATTTTTCTAACTTGGGGGTAGTTTTTTCCCTTTTGGATTTTAGGTAATCCGTACGCTTTTGGAAAAGGGGAGAATCACTGAACGTAATTTATACTATTCATTTTTTTGATATATTTCCCCCTTTAAACCATTTTTTTCAACAAATTATTTAATTCATTCTCTATTTTTTTTTACGGATTTTTAAACAATAGTGTAGTGATGAACATTTTAAGTTGGTTTTGTAATACCAATAATAAGACATTAGTCGGCTCCTTAATTCTTAAAAACACGATCTACACTCATTCCCAGCTCAGCCATAGCGCCACACGCGATGTGTCTTACGATCATAAAGAACAGAA